>NC_091284.1:584115052-584415052 GCF_032444005.1 Ranitomeya imitator
TGAGGGGATCTTAGGGATAGGCACAGGCTGAGTTAAAAGGTGCCCCATCCCTCGTTCCCTACTATTAGGGCCTTCCTTCCCCTTTTCGCATCACGTTGTTGGTTTTTGGTGTTCCATCCACTGGAAGCCGGGGGAAGGTAAGGTCAGGAAGAACCCCCTGACAAAGCCGTCCTTGCAACGGCGACACGCGTTGGGCTCCTCCCCACGCTGCTCTCTGCCTGACCTTACCTTCCCCCGGCTGCAGCACCTCTATTTCAGCTGTGTTATATGTTTGTTCCGCTGATTCTTACTTATTCGAAGCTGCGGTAGTGGATTTAGGCACATTTTTTCATCCAGAACTCCCTGTTTCTTGTGCCTTATGGCCTCTGTTGCAATACTTACCTCCCTTTGCTGTCCTCTATGCTGCTGTCTTGTGACCACTGACAGTGTAATCTTGCGTCTGCATACAGGTATTTCTGGTATATTTGCCTTAGGGAGTGTTGCTTCATGGTTGGTTTTATCGGTGGTTATTGCCCATCGGTTCTATACCTTTCCGGGGTGTGTGTTTATGGTATTTTCTATATTCTAGGTCGTTTTTTCATTATGACTATGCAAATTATCTTTTTATCTTTACTATATATATCATGACCTTTTGTATTTTGGCAGTAGGACTGGGGATGTTGTTGTATACATGTATTTTTTAAGTGTTTTTATATTTTTGTATCAATAAAAGTTTTGCCTCTTTATATATAATTATATAGCGGTGTGCTCTCTTTTGGAGTGGTTCTCTCTATCCATTTTTGTGCTATCCACGCTACCACTCTTGTGGCACCCCTCCAACCGACAGTATACTATTAGTAGTGCACCAGTGTTTCTTTTCTTAAATGGCCTTTATAAACAAATGGTGGTGGCAGCAAGTGGTCTTTTTGTTATTGCGGAGCGGACAGTGATCATACAAGGGGTATATACATATATTCCACACATTGGAATCGGAGGTGTATATACCATACGCTCACTGTTAGTTTCCCAATAACTGGCCTAGCAGTGGAAGCAGCTGCAGTTTCATCCATCTCTCCTCAGACAATTGGGTAATTATCCTGATGATTTTAGGTAGCAGAGTTGCATTCCCCTGAAAAAAAAAAGGGTAACAATGGGTGGATTTGCGGGATCCCCGCTACCTCCCACCAGCTGGGTATCTTTGACAATACACACACATATATACTGTTTATATATATATATATATATATATATATATATATATAATATACTTAGTGGCATGTAAAAGTTTGGGCTCTCCTGGTCAAAATTACCATTAAGCAAGGTAAGTAAGTAAATAACGATATTTGCAGATGATACAAAACTATGTAAAGCAGTTAATACAAGAGAAGATAGTATTCTGCTACAGATGGATCTGGATAAGTTGGAAACTTGGGCTGAAAGGTGGCAGATGAGGTTTAACAATGATAAATGTAAGGTTATACACATGGGAAGAAGGAATCAATATCACCATTACACACTGAATGGGAAACCACTGGGTAAATCTGACAGGGAGAAGGACTTGGGGATCCTAGTTAATGATAAACTTACCTGGAGCAGCCAGTGCCAGGCAGCAGCTGCCAAGGCAAACAGGATCATGGGGTGCATTAAAAGAGGTCTGGATACACATGATGAGAGCATTATACTGCCTCTGTACAAATCCCTAGTTAGACCGCACATGGAGTACTGTGTCCAGTTTTGGGCACCGGTGCTCAGGAAGGATATAATGGAACTAGAGAGAGTACAAAGGAGGGCAACAAAATTAATAAAGGGGATGGGAGAACTACAATACCCAGATAGATTAGCGAAATTAGGATTATTTAGTCTAGAAAAAAGACAACTGAGGGGCGATCTAATAACCATGTATAAGTATATAAGGGGACAATACAAATATCTCGCTGAGGATCTGTTTATACCAAGGAAGGTGACGGGCACAAGGGGGCATTCTTTGCGTCTGGAGGAGAGAAGGTTTTTCCACCAACATAGAAGAGGATTCTTTACTGTTAGGGCAGTGAGAATCTGGAATTGCTTGCCTGAGGAGGTGGTGATGGCGAACTCAGTCGAGGGGTTCAAGAGAGGCCTGGATGTCTTCCTGGAGCAGAACAATATTGTATCATACAATTATTAGGTTCTGTAAAAGGACGTAGATCTGGGGATTTATTATGATGGAATATAGGCTGAACTGGATGGACAAATGTCTTTTTTCGGCCTTACTAACTATGTTACTATGTTACTATGTAAGTTGAAGATGAAATGATGTGTAAAAGGCCTAAGGTTAAAGATGACACTGCGCAGAAGAATAATGAGGTTACTGCCCATAGCAGCGCGGATATGGTTCAGATAATAGTGCAGGGTGCAGCCGCGGGATTCCGATGCCACAACTGTAACAGGGGTACTGTGACGTGCATTGGAGGATGGGAGGGGGGTGGTATGATAATGAAGACAAGAGCCAGAGATTTCTTCCTCCTCATTCCCCTGAGCCTGGAAGAAATCATTAACATAAAAGATTAAAGGGAACCTGTCACCCCGAAAATCGCAGGTGAGGTAAGCCCACCGGCATCAGTGGCTTATCTACAGCATTCTGTAATGCTGTAGATAAGCCCCCGATGTTACCTGAAAAAGGAGAAAAAGACGTTAGATTAAACTCACCCAGGGGCGGTCCCGCTGCTGGTCCGGTCGGATGGGTATCTCTGGTCCGCTGCGGCGCCTCCCATCTTCATTCCAAGACGTCCTCTACTGATCTTCAGCCACGGTTCCGGTGCAGGCGTACTTTGTCTGCCCTGTTGAGGGCAGAACAAAGTACTGCAGTGTGCAGGCGCCGGAAAGGTCAGAGAGGCTCGGCGCCTGTGCACTGCAGTACTTTCCTCTGCCCTCAACAGGGCAGACAAAGTACGCCTGCGCCGGAGCCGTGGCTGAAGATCAGAAGAGGACGTCTTGGAATGAAGATGGGAGGCGCCGCAGCGGACCAGAGACACCCATCTGACCGGACCAGCAGCGGGACCGCCCCTGGGTGAGTATAATCTAACGTCTTTTTCTCCTTTTTCAGGTAACATCAGGGGCTTATCTACAGCATTACAGAATGCTGTAGATATGCCCCTGATGCCGGTGGGCTTAACTCACCCGCGATTTTCGGGGTGACAGGTTCCCTTTAAAACTCAATTTCTCAACATCTAGACCGCAGCTATGAGGCATACAGGTAAGTCTATTTTAACCATGCTATGTCATGTGTGCCTATAAAAATAGCATAAAGTATCCCAGGGGTGACCGATTCTGTTTAAGTATACTGAGGACTAGCAATTCCAAAATCAATATACTCTTTGCAACCCAGAAAAACTATAATTAGAGGAGGTACGGTGTGAGCTACATTTTTGAGGTTCTTAGAGACTTAGACATTGATAGCTTATACTTACAGTAGTATAATTACGGTAATGTTTAACCAAAAGGCATCCAACCATGGGAACCCCATTGATTAGCAAAAGCATTGTTCACACAGACACCATCGCTCATCAGTACAGTAAACTGTGCCGGGTTGTGCAGCTGAAACCCATCCTAGCAAATGGGACTAAACTATTATAACTGGAAGAGCCACACTTCTACTATATAATTGTCTAAGGGTCACTTCCATCTTTCTGTCTGTCCTTCTGTCTGTCCGTCTTTTTGTCACGGATATTCATTGGTCGCGGCCTCTGTCTGTAATAGAATCCAAGTCGCTGATTGTTCTCGCCAGCTACCTGTCATGGCTGCCGCTACCAATCAGCGACGGCCACAGTCCGATTAGTCCCTCCCTACTCTCCTGCAGTCAGCGCCCGGCGCTCGCTCCATACTCCCCGCAGTCACCGCTCACACAGGGTTAATGCCAGCGGTAACGGACCGCGTTATGCCTCCGGTAACTCACTCCGTTACCGTCGCTATTAACCCCATGTGACCAAGTTTTTACTATTGATGCTGCCTATGCAGCATCAATAGTAAAAACATCTAATGTTCAAAATAATAAAAAAAATACAAAATCATTATATACTCACCTTCCGACGCTTTTCCCGCTCCTGGCTACGCTCCAGTGACCGCTCCATGCAAGCGGCAGGTTCCGGTGGCAAGGATGGTATGGTAGAAGGACCTGCCATGACGTCACGTTCATGTGACATCATCACAGACCCGCGCCTGCGCGAGAAGGACCTGCCATGACGTCACGGTCATGTGACTGTGATGTCATCACAGGTCCTGCGTGCCTGCGCGAGAACGACCTGCCATGACGTCACGGTCATGTGATCGCGACGTCATCACAGGTCCTGCGCGCCTGCACGAGAAGGACCTGCCATGACGTCACGGTCATGTGACCGAACTACAAGGGGCCCTCGGAAGGTGAGTATATGTTTATTTTTTATTTTTTAACCTGTGACATACGTAGCTGGGCAATATACTACGTGACTGGCCAATATACTACGTGGCTGGGCAATATACTACGTGGCTCTGTGCTGTATACTACGTCGCTGTGCAATATACTACGTGGCTCTGTACTGTATACTACGTCACTGGGCAATATACTACGTAACTGTGCAATATACTATGTAACTGGGCAATATACTACGTGGCTGGGCAATATACTATGTGGCTGGGCAATATACTATGTCACTGGACAATGTACTACGTGGCTGGGCAATATACTACGTGGCTGGGCAATATACTACGTGGCTGGGCAATATACTACGCCACTGGTCAATATACTATGTCACTGGGCAATATACTACGTGGCTGGGCAATATACTACGTCACTGGGCAATATACTACGTAACTGGGCAATATACTACGTGGCTGGGCAATATACTACGTGGCTGGGCAATATACTACGTGACTGGGCAATATACTACGTGACTGGGCAATATATTACGTGGCTGGGCAATATACTATGTAACTGGGCAATATACTATGTGGCTGGGCAATATACTACGTCACTGGGCAATATACTATGTCACTGGGCAATATACTACGTGGCTGGCCAATATACTACGTGACTGGGCAATATACTACGTGACTGGGCAATATACTACGTGGCTGGGCAATATACTACGCGGCTGGGCAATATACTATGCGACTGGGCAATATACTACGTGGCTGGGCAATATACTACGTGGCTGGGCAATATACTACGTCACTGGGCAATATACTACGTGACTGGGCAATATACTACGTAGCTGGGCAATATACTACGTGGCTGGGCAATATACTACGTGGCTGGGCAATATACTACGTGACTGGGCAATATACTACGTGGCTGGGCAATATACTACGTGGCTGGGCAATATACTACGTGACTGGGCAATATACTACGTCACTGGGCAATATACTACGTGGCTGGGCAATATGCTACGTCACTGGGCAATATACTACGTGGCTGGGCAATATACTACGTGGCTGGGCAATATACTACGTGGGCTGTGTAATATACTACGTGGACATGCATATTCTAGAATACCCGATGCGTTAGAATCGGGCCACCATCTAGTACATTTATAACAATCTACTTGTGGTAAAAAAAAAGGAACCTTGGTGCATGCCGCAGCACTACCACTTCTTTTTTTGTTATATTGATTGGCAGGAGTCCCTCCAGAAATCTCCGCTGCTCAACTATTATTCACTAAAATTAACTTAGTTTCAAGGCCAAAGTTGAAAAGTATTCTATATCATCAAAAAATAAAGAATAGCATAGTTCATCAAGCTTAAACCCATCCAAATAAATCTAGTGATGTGGTGAAAAAGTTGTGAAATTCCAAACTGTTTCAGCATACATTATTCATCTCAATAACTTTACTATCTCAGCAGTATAATGATTTGCTTGATGCTTCTGAACATAAATATTTAGTGTAGTCACAAAATATATATCTTTTGAGCTTCAAACTCATTCCACCTAGAATAACCATTTAATTTTTCTCATAATCAGCGATGCATACAACAGACTATGGCAGCACTCAATACATTAATAAAAAGAAAATGGGAGTTTATGTTATGAGATACAATAGCAATGTATTTAAAGATTCTACTCATGATTATCTACAAGCAAAGAATCATGAAAGTCAGGGTTACAGAAATAGTTAACATTCGGTTTCATCATCAACTGTTTTACACGTAAATATTAATAAATTTTAGACTCTAAGAAAAAGGAAACAAGGAGATGAAGGCATTGTTCCATAAAAAATAAATCCACATTAAACTCAGCAAACCATTTTTTAAAAGGGCTGTTTGTACACAAGGACATTGGCATCATAAAAAAGAGTCTATCCCAAGCTATTGCTAATAAATTCGAAAGCACATAATTCTCTATATCACAATATGACTATAGCAGTAGGCTTTCCCTTTATTATGGGAAGCCAACCAAACAAAATCATAAAAGATAGCCCTTGATAATTATTGGGTAGGAAACATTCTACTGACACCTGAAAAACCTAGATTTGTCTGTCAACTTAGAGGAATCTGACAAATTGAATTAGAATTTTGTCCGTTTTTAACTTAACAGTAAGATAAGCGATGTACTTGTCCGACTGCATAATAATTAGTGTAGAAGGCTAAGGGGAGGTCATTCAAGAGGTATACCCATTTCCAATATTTTATTCCAATATGTAATAGTTGCATTGCAGGAACTTAGGTAACCATGGATACCTAAGGTCCTGCAATGCCTGCACATGAGGAAAGAGACATAGCGAATCAGAAAAACTATACTACATTTCTAATTGGAGGTATTTGCTAATATTATTATTATTACACCTACTACATATTGGGATCGGATCTTGGAGATGGGAATACCCCTTTAAGTTAATCCCCCCGTCACTAGAAAGACAGCAAGAGCTTAGGGAGATAAATAACTGGCTTTGAAATTAAGTTGCCCGCCAGGGCCGTGGGATACTCGGTACCGAGTCCGGTGTTCACAGGGGGATGTCATGGTGGCTACGACCTGGTCCGTGGCCCTGGGCGCCCATGTAAAAGGGAAAGGTCGTTAATGGGATAAAGTTTATATTCGTGACGCCACCTGTGGTGTTATGATCCGGTGACCTAGGAACTGCATGAGAACTTTCACTGGAGAAAGTGGCCACTGTACTGAACGCAATCCTGAACTTAACACCGCTACTAGAAGTAGCCGTGGAGTGTACCTAACACACCTAGACACTTCGTCACAGCCTGAGAACTAAATACCCCTAAAGATGGAAATAGGAATACTATCTTGCCTCAGAGAAAATCCCCAAAGGATAGACAGCCCCCCACAAATATTGGTGGTGAGTCGGAGAGGAAAAAACATACACAGGCAGAAAAACAGGATTAGCACAGGAGGCCACTCTAGCTAGATAGGACAGGATAGGACAGAGTTCTGTGCGGTCAGTAAAAAACCCTTCAAAAATCCACAGCAGAATATACCAAAACTTCCTACATGTACTAAAAGATGCAGGAGCGTATATCTGCAACTCCAGTGAATCCTACAATCAGAGCAGGAATAAAACTGAAACAAGCACACCGGCAGTGTGCCACAGAAACAAAAACCAAACACTTATCTTAGCTGAAATTGGCAGCGAGCAGGAGAAGCCAGAAAGTGATCCAACACTTCACAAGAAACATTGACAACTGGCAGGGACTAAAGAGTCCAGCAAAGCTAAATACCCCAGTCAGCCCTGCAATTAGCAGATACACCTGTCCAATCCTGCAGTCCAGGCACAACTGCAATACCATCTACAACCACAGGAGGGAGCCCAAAAGCAGAATTCACAACACTGTGGTATTCGGTCAGGGTGACCGACGCTGCTTTAAGGGGTCCGCCAGGGTGATGTTATGGCAGCTAGATGGTATACCTTCCCACAGGTGAAGTATATCCCCAGGGCTTCCCGGTGTATAGATGGTGATTGGTGAGTGGCGCAGAGAAGAACGAGGACACGGGGTTGCAGTCTCTTTACCCTTACTGAAGACTTCAGCATCCACAGTCCAGAGCATCAGACCACAGGGCAGGCAGAGTCTGGCCGGTTTGGAGGCAAGTCCAGAGTCCCCTTGTCCAGGTGGAGAATAAAAGCCTTTCCTCTAGCGCCGTGGTGGTGTAGTCTCTTACTGTTAAGCTTCTCATAAGGTCCTCACAGATGTTATCTCTCTCTGTCCCCCGGATTGGATAGGACATACCCATATGACTGGTGACTTGAAGCAGTTTATAGGGACTCTAGCACGCCCCAGCCTCTAAGGTTGTCACCGTGCCTCCTGGGTGTTAGGTCGGACAGGTAATGTAGAGTTCAGTTGCCCTGCCAGTCTCTGATGTAAGTCATAGAGGTCCTTACAACCTCGGTATTCCGGCTACCGGTCTCAGTGCCTCAGAAGGAGGCAGCCTGCTCGGGGCTGGTCCCCTCCTGATATCCTCTCCCATGCTTCCTCTCTTGCACGCTCGCTGCAAATAATTCGGCCTTCAAATGTCTCTTTCTGGGAGCTGCAGCTCTGTGGGCATGCACAGCACCGTGGACCCCCTGACCTCCTCAGACGGATGTCTGGAACTAACTGTGTCAGGAACTGACTCCTGTCTGGAACTAACTAACTTTCCCTACAGACTACCAGTTATATAGATATATATGGGGAGTCACCTAGTAAATAGGATCAGAAGCCCCCCTGGTGGCCTGGAGTGTGAAGTATTGCATGTTTGTGGTACCTGGATGCAGTTATCTATCCTTGCCTCCAAACGTAGCATCATATTCCCCCCTTGATGAAAGCGACACTACTGCGACGACCAGGACCCTGGGGCGTTGCACTCTTCCCCGTTAAATCCAGTACTCCCGGACTGGAAAATAGAAGATCAACAATACATGTTAGAAAAAAGACATACAATTTTTGAAATGCTATAAAACAAGTTAATATGAACTGGTGCTTCCCTTTATGGGAGGTGAGGACACTTGAACGTTGCAAAACATATTTACATTGTAGGCCCACTTTTAAGAATTCAATAAAACAGTGCAACAACTAACTAGCTATAAAGTGCTTTGACCCTCACGGGTATACTATCTCTTAAGTGCAAAGTCTTCGTCCAACCCCCGCGGGTTACTTTATTATCTCCATTTTATCAAAAGCGCATCATCTACTTCTTTCATATAATACTATTCGATGTGAATATTTTTCTGCCCAATGATGACAGAAATTGTTGTGAATTCCGCTCTTGGGCTCCCTCCGGTGGTTGTAAGTGGCACTTTTGTGAGTTCTGCTCTTGGGCTCCCTCTTGTGGTTTCTAGTGGTATGGCTGCTCCTTGGATTTAGCTGTCTTCAGCTGCTTCCACTGATCGTCTTTTCTGCTCGGCTATTTATGCCTGGCTCTTTCCTTCAGCCAGTGCCACTTGTAAATGGTTTCTGGTTGGATTCACATCTCTTTGGATTTCCCTGTTATCCTGACCAGTTCAGCAAAGCTAAGTTTTTGCTTGCTCTTTTCTGTCCATAGATTGTGGACTTATCCGTTCTGTGCTTTCCATGTTTGTCCAGCTTATCAGTATGAATTAATTCTGTCTTGCTGGAAGCTCTGGGAAGCAGATTTACCCTCCACACCTTTAGTCAGGTGTGGAGATTTTTTGTAAACTCTGCGTGGATTTTTTGTAGTGTTTTATACTGACCGCACAGTATTCCATCCTGTCCTATCTATTTAGCTAGACTGGCCTCCTGTGCTCATCCTGGTTCCATTCTGTGTATGTCTTTTCCCTCTCCACTCACATTCATTATTTGTGGGGGGCTAATCTATCCTTTGGGGATTTTCTCTGAGGCAAGATAGAAGCAGGAAAACTATCTTTAGGGGTAGTTAGCTCTTAGGCTGTGACGAGATGCCTAGGGAGAGTTAGGAGCATTCCACGGCTACTTCTAGTGTTGTGTTGAGCTTAGGGACTGCGGTCAGTACAGTTACCACTTCCTTCAGAGCTCGTTCCATGTTGCTCCTAGACCACCGTATCATAACAAGAAATATTCTAGGAGTGATACCTTTATTGGCTAACCAGAAAACAATATGTTTGGCAAACATATTATTTTCTGGTTAGCCAATAAAGGTATCACTCCTAGAATACTTCTGTCATCATTGGGCAGAAATATATTCACATTGATTTTTCTGGCTAACACGGTACCACAATACAATTTGTTATTGTACATCAATATAATACTATTTAACTTCAACTCTCAATTTTATTATTATTTACCATATTAACTCTGTAATATATTAACCTTCTATCTTGCATCATACAATTCTAACTGGCAAGGTGCAACAAGTAAACATTCCCTTTAAGGGTTCAAACAGTATTCAAGTCTTTCAATGAGGTAGTGCAAATAATGCTCAAGTCAATCATTAACTCTAAAACAGCAGCAACGAAGCGAGGGCCTGTCATTAACCCTCAACGTTGGGCTTGGGCGGGCTACAAGGCGTGTATCCAGACCTGGAATCCTGCCACGCCAGACGGGTTTTTCTTCAGGTCTCTGGAAAACAAAGCAGTTCTCACAACAATGTTAGAAGCAGTCTCTTGTCTTCAAAAGCTTCTTTTGTAAAACCAGTAGGAAGCACCTTTAAGAAGGTGCAAACTATTTACAAGCAAAGTATTGATCATGCACAGTTCATGATTCACAGTTCTGTAATCAAAAAGGCAACTGTGCAAACATAGGATCCCTTTAAATGTGGGACCCCTTTTAGAAGAAACCCTGGTAGGGCTTGTGAACTTTTAGACGGTAGCAGCAAAGAGTTAACAGTGAACTATGTACAGTCATTTTAAACTTGCAGCAGAAGATGAACATGTAACTATTTACAGTCATTTTCAGATTTGTTTGTTCTATTAGAGCAGTAGCCAAGTTACCAGTCGGTATCGAACACGTTCTGGCCCAGAAAGATTTGAATCCAGATCGTCATCTGATGCTATATCAACGTCATGGGTTTGCCTCTCATGTACAGTTAGGGCCAGAAATATTTGGACAGTGACACAATTTTCGCGAGTTGGGCTCTGCATGCCACCACATTGGATTTGAAATGAAACCTCTACAACAGAATTCAAGTGCAGATTGTAACGTTTAATTTGAAGGGTTGAACAAAAATATCTGATAGAAAATGTAGGAATTGTACACATTTCTTTACAAACACTCCACATTTTAGGAGGTCAAAAGTAATTGGACAAATAAACATAACCCAAACAAAATATTTTTATTTTCAATATTTTGTTGCAAATCCTTTGGAGGCAATCACTGCCTTAAGTCTGGAACCCATGGACATCACCAAACGCTGGGTTTCCTCCTTCTTAATGCTTTGCCAGGCCTTTACAGCCGCAGCCTTCAGGTCTTGCTTGTTTGTGGGTCTTTCCGTCTTAAGTCTGGCTTTGAGCAAGTGAAATGCATGCTCAATTGGGTTTAGATCTGGAGATTGACTTGGCCATTGCAGAATGTTCCACTTTTTGGCACTCATGAACTCCTGGGTAGCTTTGGCTGTATGCTTGGGGTCATTGTCCATCTGTACTATGAAGCGCCGTCCAATCAACTTTGCAGCATTTGGCTGAATCTGGGCTGAAAGTATATCCCGGTACACTTCAGAATTCATCCGGCTACTCTTGTCTGCTCTTATGTCATAAATAAACACAAGTGATGCAGTGCCATTGAAAGCCATGCATGCCCATGCCATCACGTTGCCTCCACCATGTTTTACAGAGGATGTGGTGTGCCTTGGATCATGTGCCGTTCCCTTTCTTCTCCAAACTTTTTTCTTCCCATCATTCTGGTACAGGTTGATCTTTGTCTCATCTGTCCATAGAATACTTTTCCAGAACTGAGCTGGCTTCTTGAGGTGTTTTTCTGCAAATTTAACTCTGGCCTGTCTATTTTTGGTATTGATGAATGGTTTGCATCTAGATGTGAACCCTTTGTATTTACTGTCATGGAGCTTTCTCTTTACTGTTGACTTAGAGACAGATACACCTACTTCACTGAGAGTGTTCTGGACTTCAGTTGTTGTGAACGGGTTCTTCTTCACCAAATTAAGTATGCGGCGATCATCCACCACTGTTGTCATCCGTGGACGCCCAGGCCTTTTTGAGTTCCCAAGCTCACCAGTCAATTCCTTTTTTCTCAGAATGTACCCAACTGTTGATTTTGCTACTCCAAGCATGTCTGCTATCTCTCTGATGGATTTTTTCTTTTTTTTCAGCCTCAGGATGTTCTGCTTCACCTCAATTGAGAGTTCCTTTGACCGCATGTTGTCTGCTCACAGCAACAGCTTCCAAATGCAAAACCACACACCTGGAATCCACCCCTGACCTTTTAACTACTTCATTGATTACAGGTTAACGAGGGAGACGCCTTCAGAGTTAATTGCAGCCCTTAGAGTCCATTGTCCAATTACTTTTGGTCCCTTGAAAAAGAGGACAATATGCATTACAGAGCTATGATTCCTAAACCCTTTCTCCGATTTGGATGTGGAAACTATCATATTGCAGCTGGGAGTGTGCACTTTCAGCCCATATCTAATATATAAAGCTGAATGTGTGTATGTGTGTGTGTATGTATGTATGTCCGGGATTGGCATCTGCACCGTCGCAGTTACAGCCACAAAATTTTGCACAGTCACACGTCTGGACCCCGAGAGCATCATAGGCTATGTTTTGAGGTGAAATTTTAACCCCGCGCGTTCCAATTCACCAAACAATTTTGCCCCTATCTACATAATGGGGAAAAAAGTGAAAGGAAAAGTGTTGGAGGCGTCGAAGCTACAGCCACAAAATTTTGCACAGTCACATGTCTGGACCCCGAGAGCGTCATAGGCTATGTTGTGAGGCGAAATTTTAACCCCGCGCGTTCCAATTCACCAAACAATTTTGCCCCTATCTACATAATGGGGAAAAAAGTGAAAGGAAAAGTGTTGGAGGCAAATTGACAGCTGCCAGATGTGAACAAGTGGGACGTAAAGAATGAGAGCGATGGCGCCAAAGAGTATATACCATACAGTTGCTATACTATATACAGGAGAGATGACACACAGGTATATACTATATACAGGAGCAGATGACCTATAGGTATATACTATATACAGGAGGAGATGACATACAGGTATATACTATATACAGGGGAGATGACACACAGGTATATACTATATACAGGAGGAGATGACATACAGGTATATACTATATATAGAAGGAGATGACATACAGGTATATACTATATATAGGGGAGATGACACACAGCAGGTATATAATATATACAGGGGAGATGACATACAGGTATATACTATATACAGGAGATGACATACAGATGTATACTATATACAGGGGAGATGACACACAGGTATATACTATATACAGGAGGAGATGACATACAGGTATATACTATATATAGAAGGAGATGACATACAGGTATATACTATATATAGGGGAGATGACACACAGCAGGTATATAATATATACAGAGGAGATGACATACAGGTATATACTATATACAGGAGATGACATACAGATGTATACTATATATAAGGGAGATGACAAACATGTATATACTGAGGTGATGAGGTGAAAATGAGAGGTGTGAGGTGAAAATGAAAAGGTGTGAGTGCAAAATGAGAGGAGTGAGGAAAAATAATGGAGTGATCAGAAAATGACAGATGTGAGGTTGAAATGACAAGTGTTAGGGGGGAATGAGAGATGTGAGGGGGAAAATGAAAGATGTGATTGGGAAAATGAGAGGCGTGATGGGAAAATAAGAGAAGTGAGGTGCTATAACTAACCACAGATATTTACTATGCCCAGGCAACGCCGGGCTCTTCAGCTAGTTACATATATAATTTTATTTCTGAACATGTTTTTGTAAACAGCTAAAATAACAAAACTTGTGTCACTGTCCAAATATTTCTGGCCCTAACTGTATGGTCAAGTCATTAGCTGCTATTAGAGTTTGCGTGACTTGAGTGCGTATGTTTTTTAGACGCATAAGGTAACGCATGCGGTAAAAAAATGCAACGTTTACATGCTTTTTCATGTGTTTTGCATGTGCTTGCATTTTCTATGCGCATGGTGGAAAATTTAACAGGAGAAAAATCTCGATAAACAGACAGCGCCAATGGGACTACAGTGGGCATGTATTATGGGATATCTTTATTTAGACCATTGTACTGCTGAAATCTTCAGTTTTCTACTGTATCCTGTGTCATGATGGATCTTCGCATGGAGAGCTTTTATTTCAACCTGGATTTAACCCCTTCATGACCCAGCCTATTTTGACCTTAAAGACCTTGCCGTTTTTTGCAATTCTGACCAGTGTCCCTTTATGAGGTAATAACTCAGGAACGCTTCAACGGATCCTAGCGGTTCTGAGATTGTTTTTTGTGACATATTGGGCTTCATGTTAGTGGTAAATTTAGGTCAATAAATTCTGCGTTTATTTGTGATAAAAACGGAAATTTGGCGAAAATTTTGAAAATTTCGCAATTTTCACATTTTGAATTTTTATTCTGTTAAACCAGAGAGATATGTGACACAAAATAGTTAATAAATAACATTTCCCACATGTTTACTTTACATCAGCACAATTTTGGAAACAAAATTTTTTTTTGTTAGGAAGTTATAAGGGTTAAAATTTGACCAGCGATTTGTCATTTTTACAACGAAATTTACAAAACCATTTTTTTTAGGGACCACCTCACATTTGAAGTCAGTTTGAGGGGTCTATATGGCTGAAAATACCCAAAAGTGACACCATTCTAAAAACTGCACCCCTCAAGGTACTCAAAACCACATTCAAGAAGTTTATTAACCCTTCAGGTGCTTCACAGCAGCAGAAGCAACATGGAAGGAAAAAATGAACATTTAACTTTTTAGTCACAAAAATTATCTTTTAGCAACAATTTTTTTTATTTTCCCAATGGTAAAAGGAGAAACTGAACCACGAAAGTTGTTGTCCAATTTGTCCTGAGTACGCTGATACCTCATATGTGGGGGTAAACCACTGTTTGGGCGCACGGCAGGGCTTGGAAGGGAAGGAGCGCCATTTGACTTTTTGAATCAAAAATTGGCTCCACTCTTTAGCGGACACCATGTCACGTTTGGAGAGCACCCGTGTGCCTAAAAATTGGAGCTCCCCCACAAGTGACCCCATTTTGGAAACTAGACGCCCCAAGGAACTTATCTAGATGCATAGTGAGCACTTTGAACCCCCAGGTGCTTCACAAATTAATCCGTAAAAATGAAAAAGTACTTTTTTTTCACAAAAAAATTCTTTTAGCCTCAATTTTTTCATTTTCACATGGGCAACAGGATAAAATGGATCCTAAAATGTGTTGGGCAATTTCTCCTGAGTACACCAATATCTCACATGTGGGGGTAAACCACTGTTTGGGCACATGGTAAGGCTCGGAAGGGAAGGAGCGCCATTTGACTTTTTGAATGAAAAATTATTTCTATCGTTAGCGGACACCATGTCGCGTTTGGATAGCTCCTGTGTGCCTAAACATTGGCGCTCCCCCACAAGTGACCCCATTTTGGAAACTAGACCCCCCAAGGAACTTATTTAGATGCCTAGTGAGCACTTTAAACCCTCAGGTGCTTCACAAATTGATCTGTAAAAATGAAAAAGTACTTTTTTTTCACAAAAAAATTCTTTTCGCCTCAATTTTTTCATTTTCACATGGGCAGTAGGATAAAATGGATCATAAAATTTGTTGGGCAATTTCTCCCGAGTACGCCGATACCTCATATGTGGGGGTAAACCACTGTTTGGGCACTTGGCAGGGCTCGGGAGGGAAGGCGCGCCATTTGACTTTTTGAATGGAAAATTAACTCCAATTGTTAGCGGACACCATGTCGCGTTTGGAGATCCCCTGTGTGCCTAAACATTGGAGCTCCCCCACAAGTGACCCCATTTTGGAAACTAGACCCCCCAAGGAACTTATCTAGATGCATATTGAGCACTTTAAACCCCCATTTGCTTCACAGAAGTTTATAACGCAGAGCCATGAAAATAAAAAATAATTTTTCTTTCCTCAAAATTGATTTTTTAGCCTGGAATTTCCTATTTTGCCAAGGATAATAGGAGAAATTGGACCCCAAATATTGTTGTCCAGTTTGTCCTGAGTACGCTGATATCCCATATGTGGGGGTAAACCACTGTTTGGGCGCACGGCAGGGCTCGGAAGGGATGGCACGCCATTTGGCTTTTTAAATGGAAAATTAGCTCCAATCATTAGCGGACACCATGTCACGTTTGGAGAGCCCCTGTGTGCCTAAACATTGGAGATCCCCCAGAAATGACCCCATTTTGGAAACTAGACCCCAAAAGGAACTAATCTAGATGTGTGGTGAGGACTTTGAACCCCCAAGTGCTTCACAGAAGTTTACAACGCAGAGCCATGAAAATAAAATAAAAAAAATATTTTCTCAAAAATGATCTTTTAGCCTGCAATTTTTTATTTTCCAAAGGGTAACAGGAGAAATTTGACCCCAAAAGTTGTTGTCCAGTTTCTCCTGAGTACGCTGATACCCCATATGTGGGGGTAAATCACTGTTTGGGCACATGCCGGGGCTCGGAAGTGAAGTAGTGACGTTTTGAAATGCAGACTTTGATGGAATGCTCTGTGGGCGTCACGTTGCGTTTGCAGAGCCCCTGATGTGGCTTAACAGTAGAAACCCCCCACAAGTGACCCCATTTTGGAAACTAGACCCCCAAAGGAACTTATCTAGATGTGTGGTGAGCACTTTGAACCCCCAAGTACTTCATAGAAGTTTATAATGCAGAGCCGTGAAAATAATAAATACGTTTTCTTTCCTCAAAAATAATTATTCAGCCCAGAATTTTTAAATTTTCCCAAGGGTAACAGGAGAAATTTGACCCCAATATTTGTTGTCCAGTTTCTCCGGAGTACGGTGATACCCCATATGTGGGGGTAAACCACTGTTTGGGCACACGTTGGGGCTCGGAAGTGAAGTAATGACGTTTTGAAATGCAGACTTTGATGGAATGGTCTGCGGGCGTCACATTGCGTTTGCAGAGCCCCTGGTGTGCCTAAACAGTAGAAACCCCCCACAAGTGACCACATTTTAGAAACTAGACCCCCCAAGGAACTTATCTAGATATGTGGTGAGCACTTTGAACCCCCAAGTGCTTCACAGACGTTTACAACGCAGAGCCGTGAAAATAAAAAATCATTTTTCTTTCCTCAAAAATGATGTTTTAGCAAGCATTTTTTTAGATTCACAAGGGTAACAGGAGAAATTGGACCCCAGTAATTGTTGCGCAGTTTATCCTGAGTACACTGATACCCCATATGTGGGGGTAAACCACTGTTTGGGCACACGTCAGGGCTCGGAAGTGAGGGAGCACCATTTGACTTTTTGAATACGAGATTGGCTGGAATCAATGGTGGCGCCATGTTGCGTTTGGAGACCCGTGATGTGCCTAAACAGTGGTAACCCCTCAATTCTACCTCCAACACTAACCCCAACACACCCCTAACCCTAATCCCAACTGTAGCCATAACCCTAATCACAACCCTAACCACAACCCTAATTCCAACCCTAACCCTAAGGCTATGTGCCCACGTTGCGGATTCGTGTGAGATATTTCCGCACCATTTTTGAAAAATCCGCGGGTAAAAGGCACTGCGTTTTACCTGCGGATTTTCCGCGGATTTCCAGTGTTTTTTGTGCGGATTTCACCTGCGGATTCCTATTGAGGAACAGGTGTAAAACGCCGCGGAATCCGCACAAAGAATTGACATGCTGCGGAAAATACAACGCAGCGTTTCCGCGCGGTATTTTCTGCACGATGGGCACAGCGGATTTGGTTTTTCATATGTTTACATGGTACTGTAAACCTGATGGAATACTGCTGCGAATCCGCAGCGGCCAATCCGCAGCCAAATCCGCACCGTGTGCACATAGCCTAATTCTAAAGGTATGTGCACACTGCGGAAAACGCTGCAGATCCGCAGCAGTTTCCCATGAGTTTACAGTTCAATGTAGACCTATGGGAAATAAAAATCGCTGTACACATGCAGCATGTCACTTCTTTGTGCGGATTCCGCAGCGGTTTTACAACTGCTCAAATAGAAAATCGCAATTGTAAAACCGCAGTGAAATGCGCAGAAAAAAACGCGGTAAATCCGCCATAAATCCGCAGCGGTTTAGCACTGCGGATTTATCAAATCCGCAGCGGAAAAATCCGCAGAGGACCAGAATACGTGTGCACATACCGAAACCCTAACCCTAACCCTACCCCTACCCCTAACCCTACCCCTAACCCTAGCCCTAACCCTAGCCCTACCCCTAACCCTACCCCTAACCCTACCCCTAACCCTAACCCTACCCCTAACCCTAACCCTATTCTAATATTAGTGGAAAAAAAAAATTTCTTTATTTTTTTATTGTCCCTACCTATGGGGGTGACAAAGGGGGGGGGGGGGGTCATTTATTATTTTTTTTATTTTGATCACTGAGATAGATTATATCTCAGTGATCAAAATGAACTTTGGAACGAATCTGCCGGCCGGCAGATTCGGCGGGCGCACTGCGCATGCGCCCGCCATTTTGGAAGATGGCGGCGCCCAGGGAGAAGACGGACGGGACCCCGGCAGGATCGGTAAGTATGATGGGGTGGGGGGGACCACGGGGGGGGGGGGGATCGGAGCACGGGGGGGGAATCGGAGCGCGGCAGGCGTGGAACGGAGCACGGGGGCGTGGAACGCAGCACGGGGGGGCTGGAACGGAGCACGTGGGGGTGGAACGGAGCACGGGGGGGTGGATCGGAATGCAGGGGGGGTGATTGGAGCACGGGGGGGTGATTGGAGCATGGGGGGAGCAGACAAGAGCACGGGGGGGAGCGGAGCACTGGATGGAGGGGAGCTGGAGCAGTGTACCGGCCAGATCGGGGGGCTGGGGGGGCGATCGGTGGGGTGGGGTGGGGGCACATTAGTATTTCCAGCCATGGCCGATGATATTGCAGCATCGGCCATGGCTGGATTGTAATATTTCACCCGTTATAATAGGTGAAATATTACAAATCGCTCTGATTGGCAGTTTCACTTTCAACAGCCAATCAGAGCCACGAGGGGGTGAAGCCACCCCCCCTGGGCTAAACTACCACTCCCCCTGTCCCTGCAGATCGGGTGAAATGGGAGTTAACCCTTTCACCGGATCTGCAGGGACGCGATCTTTCCATGACGCCAGATAAGCGTCATGGGTCGGATTGGCACCGACTTTCATGACGCCTACGTGGCGTCATGGGTCGGGAAGGGGTTAAGTATCAAGCTGTTTCTTGCCTATGTGTTTGCTTGGGAGCAACAAAGAAATTGAGAAAGACAGAGAAGGACACGGCGTCGCCATTTTTGGAGACACCCCCATTAATGAACTCCGGAAGAGCTGTGGAGCCTACCACACGCTATATGGTCGAGCTTAATGCCAACCCAGACAAATTCCCGGAATATACCAGGATGTCTCAAGAGACTTTTCAGGATTTACTTGGTCGTGTCCAAGGAGCCATCCGGAGACAGGACACCCAGCTCCGTAGAGCGATACCACCCGAGGAACGTCTCCTGGTCACACTAAGGTACGTAATAATTCTCAACAAATGCCAGTCATAATTATTGTTGGCCTGCCATGTATTATTTGTATTTTCCTTTATGTCTTTAGCTAACCACCATAAATAGAATTGTTTGTAATTTTTTGGTTTTTATTATATTTCAGATTTCTGGCTACTGGAGAGTGCTTATCGCTCCACTTTCAGTACCAGCTTGGAATTTCCACCTTGTCTGGAATAGTTGCAGACACCTGCCGGGCTTTGTGAAACGTTCTCTGGGATGAATTTATCCCCCTACCCACCGCGGACATGTGGATGGAAATTGCTGACAAATTCTGGAGAGCGTGTGATTTCCCCAACTGTTTGGAAGCGGTGGATGGAAAGCACATATGGATTACCAAACCCGCCACATCTGGATAGGAGTACTTTAACTACAAGACATATTTTTCTGTAGTGCTCATGGCAATAGCAGATGCGGACTGTCGCTTTATCGCTGTGGACATTGGAGCTTTTGGCCGTGGCAATGACTCCCTGACTTTCAAGAACTCGGATATGGGCCGACGTTTTTATGGCAAAAATTTTAATTTTCCCCTGCCACAACCTCTCCCCAACACTCAAGGCCAACTGATGCCATTTGTTATGGTTGGGGATGAGGCCTTTCAGATGTGTGAAAACCTACTGAAGCCATATTCCAGTCGGGACTTGAACCACACTAAAAGGATTTATAACTACAGACTGACCAGGGCCCGAAGAACAGTGGAGTGTACCTTTGGGATTCTTGTCTCAAAATGGCGCATTCTTGGGACAGCCATTAATCTAAAAATGGAGACAGTCGATGAGGTTGTCAAAGCCTGTGTGGTTCTCCACAATTACATAATGGCTAAGGAGCGACCCAATATTGAACTGGATGAACCAGTTGCAAACCCATTGCCAGATTACCAGCATCACCCTCTGCGGTCAACTGTTGAAGTTGCCCTCATGCGGGACCAATTTGCTGCCTATTTTTTTCTGACATCGGACGTGTGCCATGGCAAGATAATATTGTGTAAAATGTGGTGTTGGGCTTGAGTCTGTACCAGTTATGTTTTAAATGTTACTACTATTTTTGTTAAAAACAGAGTGTTTTGATACCTGTATCAAGTCTCCTATGTATTTTCTCTAAAAGCCACTTATGTTGTTAGTGGTAAGGTAGTTGACGTCATTAGATCCTGAATCTCTTCTGCAGTATCTATTGGACGCAGACTGAAGAGACGATGGAGGTATAATACAAAGCAGATCTATACTCACCAGTTCATGTGTGAAAAATAAAGACTTCATGATGCACAAAACCCAGCCTCATGAATTCACTATTTCTGACACCTGTCCAGGTGAGTATAGATATGCCTTGTATGACCTCCATTCTCTCTTCAGTTTGTGTGAAATAGATTACGTAGACTGAAGAGAAAATGGAGGTTATACAAGGCAGTTCTCTAGTCACCAGGTCAGGTGTCATAATGAGTTCAAGGCGCAGAGATTTGTGCATTATGAACTCACTATTTATGACACATGACCTGTTGAGTATAGATCTGCTTTGTATTACTGCCATTGTCTCTTCAGTCTGCGTCACATAGATTAAGCGTACTGAAGAGATTATGGAGAAAATACAAGCAATATTAGTTTTTGACAACTCATAGCTCCATACCAAACACACAAAGCTGCAGTGTTCTACTTAATAAATCCTGGAGCTATGAGGTGTTAAAAAAACAAAATGTACGGCGCAGTGTGTTTATTCGGCGCACGGTGTGTGTTGCCGGCGGAGAAATACACAAATAACCAAACAGTATTGGGGGCAAAAAATATTTACATTTACTAAAAAAAAAATTAACTGTGACGGCTTGGGGTAGAGTGACAGAACTGGGGGGGGGTGTAGCTGTGAGGCCTGGCTGGCTGAAGAGGCAGGGGTTGCAGGAGTAGGGGCAATTAAAGTAGTGGGATCAGGGATGGTGCTAGAGGCATGGGAAGGCTGAGACACACTGGACAAACCTGTGAGTGAAAAGACGTGGGCACTGCTACTCAGGTGCTCGGGTAGGTAACCTACCCGAGCACCTGAGTAGCAGTGCCCACGTCTTTTCACTCACTATATTATTCCCTTACGTGGAGGCACGCACACTTGGTCATGTCCACCAATACCTTCTCCTACAATCCAGAGGAGACCACTAGTATCCTATCCCACTCTATATATCCCTGTGACTTCTTGAAAACCGCACCCCGTGAGACGAGGGGACGAGATCTGGAACGGGAAGTAAGACATCATATTAACATTGAAGTTCACTGCGCAACATTATCCGAGTACCTGCGGGTACAACGCATCCCGAGAGGCTTAAGGGTTCCACTACGTCCCACACTCTTCCGGGATTCCCCGGAATACTGCACTAAATTTGAACAGATTCTCAATAAGTGCTCCCTAGACCTAATCACCCTCACTATAGAACACCTACAAAAAGAGATTACGGCCAGCTTAGAACGGGTCAAAGCTATTGAGATCCAGCTCTCATCCACAGGTACCCCAGAGGAGCTGAACCTGCTGAAATCCGAAATTAAGACGAAAACTGAACAACACCGCAGAGACATTGAGAACAGGAAACGACTGAAATTCGCCCGGGACACCGAGGACTACGAGGCAAAGAGGGTATACAGATGGCAGGACAACTATTCCTCCTCTCGCCCCAGCGCAAGAACTGGACATTGTTCTTCCACGGACTACTCCACCTCGGGTTCGGAGCAAGACAGGAGTTCCTCCATTCCCAGCACATCCCATTTTTTAGGTCAACGCACCCAACGAGGCCGGAAAAGAGGACGCGGCGGAGCCAGAGATTTCGGCAGAGACACGGAGCTTACACGAATGACAAGATCTCAGGTACTGAATCTCTAATCGTGAACATTTCCTCCAGAACTCTGGGCGCATCAGACTGTAGTGTCCTTCAAAAAGGTCTTTCTTTTTGCCCCACCTATCGCTATCGGACCTTTGACCTGGACATGGACCTACAAAGGTTCTTTAGATCCCTAAGGCTTAAAGTGTATTTCTCTGATCCACAGAACCAAGTAGTAAATACCGTACGAGCCCCTACAGCACCTCAACTTCTTACAGCAGAAAGTTTAGGCTTACGTACTAAGAGCCCATTTAGACCCCCACGGGGCTCTCACGCCCTTGAGACGTTTATACAATTCATTCAAAATTCTTTCCAGTCACTCCGGGGGGAAGTTGAAATGGGTCGCCTTTACTATCCTCCTAATTTAACGTTAAGTGAACGTCAATCACTACAATCACTCCAGTCTGACTCCAGCCTAATAATTAAACCAGCAGACAAAGGGGGTGCCATAGTGATCATGGACAAAAGTGATTACTTACGGGAAATTAGGAGACAGTTAGATAACACCACCGTGTACCAAAAACTGGATTCCAACCCCACCCAAGCCATTAGAAACAGAATTTCACGTATACTACAGCAATACACAGAATTAGGGGTCTTAGACCTTAAAACCTGCAACTACCTCACCAACGACCACCCGGTGACCCCGGTCTTTTACACACTCCCTAAGATTCACAAAAACGTGGAGCATCCCCCGGGACGACCAATAGTGGCAGCCACTAATTCTATACTGTCCCCTATAGCAATCTTTCTAGAAAAAATACTTACCCCCCATATCCAATCCACTAGATCATTTCTGTTGGACACAGGGTCCTTTCTGGGTACAATACGGGACCTAGGTAGTATACCGGCTGATGCGATACTGGCATCACTGGATGTTAAGGATCTATACACTTCCATCCCACATGCGGATGGCATTAATTCGATCAAGAAATTACTATCCACCACAGGGACCCACAAACAACAAATTGACTTAGTTGTGGATTTACTCACATTGGTTCTTGACTCTAATCATTTTCTATTCCAGGACCAATACTACCTACAGATACGGGGGACCGCGATGGGCTCCAACGTAGCGCCCCCATACGCTAACTGCTATATGGCAGATTTCGAAGAGACCATCATCTATTCCGACTCTCGCTTCCAGGATAATGTCCTACTCTGGAAGCGTTACATAGATGATATTTTTTGCGTATGGGGGGGCTCGTTGGAGTCCTTCCGGTCTTTTATGGATTTCCTTAATACCGCATGGCCTGGTATCTCCTTCACAATGGCTCATGACCAACACAGAATGAATTTTCTGGACACTGTGGTCATTAAAGATAACACTGGCAAGCTGAGCACCGATATCCACATAAAGAACACCGACCGAAATAGCCTGCTGCATTTTGAAAGTCTACACCCCAGAGCCATCAAAAAAGCGATCCCTAGATCTCAAATTCAGCGGGTAACACGTATAGTCACGGATAACGAACTACGGACACTACGAGTGTCTGAGATGGAAGCCAAGTTTCTGGCACGCGGCTACCCCCACTCGGTCCTCCAAGAATCCCGGACACCTAGCCCTAATAGCAGACCAAAGTCCAATAAGCGTATACCATTTGTTCACTCTTTCCATCCGTTTTCGTATATTCTCCACAGTAACATTCGCAAACACTGGCATCTACTTACAACTGCCCACCCAAACATCCCGGAGTTTAGAGAACCCTTTCTCCCATGTTTTAGGAGACCCCGCAACCTAAGGGACACACTCGTAAGAGCTGATGTAGGTCCAGACAAAAAAGCACCCATCCAACGGTTCCTCCAGAACCCACGTCTCGGGACCTTCCCTTGTCTCCACTGCACCCAATGCAGCAATGTACTTAAGGGTAGCTCATTCCACCATCCACGATCTGGTAGATCGTTTCCCATTAAGAACTATTTCAATTGCGATTCATCATATGTGGTCTACCTTATTAAATGCCCCTGTGGCATGCTGTATGTTGGCGAGACAACCCGGCCTATCCGGGAACGCATCTCCAAGCATAAATCCACGATCAGATGCGGCAACACACTCTTACCCATCCCACACCATTTTATATCGCAAGGTCATAACATTTCTCAACTTTTGTTTCAGGTAATAGAGCAGGTCTCAGCACCCAGACGGGGGGGAGACAGATTAGCCTCCCTAAAACACAGGGAGGCTTTCTGGATTCATACCCTCGATACCCTGCACCCTAAAGGTCTCAACAGGGATTATGACCTTGTTTCCTTCACCTAATTGACATGTGCCAATCTTAGAATTTATCTACGGGTCTCATCATTATGGGCTCCTACAACTTAGCACTCCGAGATGCTGATTGTACACATTATGATCTAGTTACTAAATGTCTACTTTTCATATTTATGTTCCAAGCAGATCTATGTCTCTAACATATTTATTTATCTTCCTAGAGTCGCCTTTATTGAATCACCAGGACTCTTCCACCTCTCCACGGGGTCACAAGTGGATATGTTATGAATAACCACCACCTTCACCTTCCCAGCGCTACCATCACTGTTTCCGTACCATCTGAGGCTGTCCATCGGCTCCATCTCACAGTGCACACTTGGCTTTTGTCCCGCCTCCCTACTAGAGAGCCACAGGATTGGCTGGTTTTCCTCTGTCAATCACGGGGAAACATACGCGGTCACTTCCGGTACATCACATCCGGTAGGACCAGCGTGCACATAAGGAACGCCGCACTGGCGTTTCCTCACTCGGGCATGCTCATCCGACAGCGGTGGACACCGCGTCCTGACCCATCTCCTATCCAGGTAACTCGCTCCCCACTACTACCGCTTGCAGGGACTCTGCCTCCTCCCAGCATGGCATACCACCGGGCGATTCAGCCTGCAGCCTCGTGTTCAATATCCTGACATTCACCCTTGTTCCCTCCACAGCCTGCAGTATCGTCTGCAGTCGCGGCTCTGCCCAGGGACTTACATTGTTCAAGGTATTAGCACCGACAGGGACCGCACATAACACTGTCACTGTCCCACTTCAGCATATTGATGGTAGCTCCTATTATGGGCTTATTCTCCCTTTCTCCCTCCCCAGGGATCTCCCTGGAGCTCATTACGCTCATAGAAGCACTCCTCCATTTATCCAGACACCTCTCAGTACGGTACGCATAGTAGCACCCTGTTTCTCACATTTTTTCACCACTAGGGAGGGCCGGGATATACTAGTTGATTCCTCTTATGGTGGATTTTTAAGATTATCATACCAGGACCATAGGATACTCTGTATATACTTCTGTTTTTTGTTTTTTGTTCTTCTGTTTATTCTGTTTTCTTGTTTTTTTGTTTGTTGATGTATCATACACTGCATGTATTCTCTGATGTATGTACAGATGTAGCCATGTATGTACTCACTATTTATTTTCTTTATAACACTGTAGTAACTGACGAAGGCCAGACCAGGCCAAAACGTTTTACGTACTACAAAATAAAAATCACAAGTTTGACTTAAAGTTGAGTGCCGGGTTCTTTTTATCTATATGCACACTGGACAAACCTGACATCACAGACACATTGGGAGGTGAGGGGGGAGGGATAGCGATAGTCCACATCTTTTTCCCTTTTTGGGATCGGCGCTGCGGTCTGGGGAGCCTCGGTGGGCTCATTTCTTGCGGCCCAGTCATGATGGCCGACCTGTCACGGTCCGTGAGCTGCTGCATGGTGGTGGTGAAGGCCATGCCAGCGTCCGGCTGCTGCTGCATGGTGGTGGTGGTGAAGGCCATGCCAGGGTCCGGCTGCTGCATGGTGGTGTTGATGAAGGCCATGCCAGGGTCCGGGTGCTGCTGCTGCATCCTTGAGGTGGTGAAAGCCATGGCAGGGTCCCGATGCTGCTGCTGCAGCTGGAACCTGGTGATGGTGGACGACCTGAACTGATCCGGCTGCTGCTGCTGTATGGTGGTGGCAGTGGATGATGTCCAAGCAGGAGCAGCAGTTGGCATGCTGGTGGCAGTGGGCTGTCCTACAGCACTCGGCATGGTGGTGACGCTGTAGTGGTGTCCGGCAGTGCTTGGAATGGTGGTGGCCATGCAGTGGTATGCAGCAGAGCTAGGCATTGAGGTCAAGCGTGACAGTGTTGGCACAGGTGGAAATGCCACCACTGGCTGCTGAAAATACCGAGTCTACTGCATAGTCTGCACGTAAGCAGATTTGCAGGCCTGCATAACACTAAGCTCAGATCAGGAGTAAGGTGTTCCGACATGCCCTTTTCTATTTGATTAAAAAAATGATGTGCTTGCCTCTGGAGGTCGGCTTTCACTTGGTCAAGGCTTCTGGTGACATCCTGGATAAGTGTATTCATATGGTTTAAACCACTATCCAGTCATACTCCTATCGCCTTAAGTCCATCATGAAAGATCGAGCTCAAGTGCAAAAACTCAGGCATGAGTGACCTGTCCGAGGCACTCTGCCGCTGCCGGGAAGAGCCCCAAAAAAAAAGAGGCAGAGAAAGAGGACTGGGACAAGGGAACACCTGACGGACCAGCTTCCTGGTCTCCAGTCTGTGTTGCAGGCCCACTTGCTGCTGCGCTACTGAATGGCTGGGACGGATCCGTGGCTGTTTGATGAAGAACCGCTCCAGAAGCAGGGTAAAGAGTGCTGCTCCAGGTGCTGTGAACAAAAAAAAAAAAAACAACAACATTAGTACAAAACATTAATAATAGTAAAAGCGCCAACTCCTGTGGAATTGAAAAATACAGATTAGGCAATACAACACAATCCAATGCAAGACAAACATACTTACGTTATCTGGGCAAGGACTGGTCTCAAAAATGCCAGCATGCGGTGATGCTTATATTTTCTGATCCTTGCTCCAGAACCACTGGGAACCCGGCTCTCTTGACGAAGGTCCTTGTTGAAGCGATCCTTCATCGAATGCCAGCGTGTTCTGACTTTAAGCACTGTTTAAAAAAAAAATGATTAGACAGTGCACTTTTGGCCGGGATCACACAACTGTGTGTGATGAGAGAAACTCGCAGGAGTTTCTCTCATCACACACAGTTTTGTGATCCCGGCCAAGGTCACTGCTGCATCACACGGCATTGCAATACTTACGAAATGCCTTGCGGACCCGAGTCGGGGCATTGTCCCAGCCATCCCACATTGCTTGGGCCACCTCATTCCATAGTCACCGGATCGTCACGTTGTCCAAGTGCTGCGGAACCCGGGTGTCCCACAACGGGACTCGCTCATGGATCAGGGAGATGAGGATGTCATTGTCAATGAGGTCCTCATCCTATTCTGGAACCTAGAAAGTAAATAAACACATTAATGTTTGAGACATTAACATAAGGAAAAGAAAGAAAACAACAGAGACAGAAAATTGGCAAGAATATTCAAAGTAAAGAAAACAAAAGGAGTCAAGAAGAAAAAGGGAGAGTAAAGAAATGAACAGACAAGAATAGTAAAGTCAGGATACAATAAACAGAGTACAGTCAGCCAGGTATACTTACACGCCACCTTGCCACATGACAGTGTCCACGCTGCTCCTGCTCGGCTGCTGCCGCAGTTGAAGAACTGTTCTGAAAAAGAAACAAAAAAAAAATTGTCACATGTGTAGATGTGACAGAGAGTATTTACTAATCTGAAGAGGTGAGTATTCACTTCACTGTCATTTCCAGATTGTTCAGGCCCAAGACGCTCCTCAAAAGAAGACGATGACATTCTGATTAGTGATGAGCGAGTGTACTCGTTGCTCGGGTTTTCCAGAGCATGCTCGGGTGACCTCCGAGTATTTGTTATTGCTCGGAATTATAGTTTTCATCGCTCCTCAGTTGCATGATTTCCATATACGCTGAATACATGTGAGGAATGCCTGTTTGTTAGGGAATTCCCACATGTATTCAGCGTATCTGGAAGCCGTAAATCATGCAACTGAGGGGATGAAAACGATATCCGAGCATCGAGTATACTCGCTCATCACTAATTCTGATGCATGCAGCAAGAAAAAAGAGACAGAAATTATTAGAAAATATAAAGAGAGAAAAAAGAAAATAAGGAAATTGGCTTTGATACTCACATCGTTCAGAGTGTAGATTCCTCCCAGGTTCTTTCCAGTGTCTGATCTGCTTCCCAGTCTGCAAAGTTGTGGACTGCCAGTGCCCATTCCCTCTTTTTATCAGTTTCTATGTGGGGGTGGCTAATCAGTGTCTAGACAGGTTTTCCTGTGGTAAAACGCATGTGTTCACAAATGCAAACGCATGTGCTTGCGAACGCATGCGTTCTCATAGACTGAAAAGCATTTTTTCGCTGCATTCCTTCCGCTAACAACCGCATACATTTCTAGGCGGCAAATTCACGCCTCTGAAATTACAACATGTATTGTTTACCGCGCCAAGCCGCAGACAACAAAACGACGCATGTGTCGTCAAACGCGGCAAAACGCATCCAATCGCAGGCACCTGCGTCCCTAATGTTAAAGATAGGAAAACACGACGCACGCGGAAAAATGCGGCATAAACGCTGCGGATACAACCGCAAATGTGAAACCAGCTTAAGTGATTACCCTTAAATAATAAAGCTGCATTAAATGTCAGTCTGCAATCTTCATTCCTTTCTTAATTTGAATAGGAGCTAATCTGCAATACCCAGGAGCATTGCTAAACTATGTTGTTCAGGCTCAGTACAGTGTAAGGCTGCGTTCACATTTGCGTTGTGCGCTGTTGCGTCGGCGACGCAACGCACAACGCAAACAAGAACGCACGCTAAAACGCATAGTTTTGCGACGCATGCGTCCTTTTTTTGCCAGATTTTGGGCGCAAAAAAAATGCATCTTGCTGCGTCCTCTGCGCCCTGACACTTGCGGCAAAAAAGACGCATGCATCGCAAAACGCATGCAAACGCATGTCCATGCGCCCCCATGTTAAATATAGGGGCGCATGGCGCATGCGTCGCCGCGGCTGTGCCCGACGCAGCCCGGCAGAACGCAAATGTGAACGTAGCCTAAGACACTACATGCTTACATAAGACTGGCATTAATTTTAGACTTTAGGAGGTGGAGGACATTTTTTTTAAAACGCAACATGGTGATTTTTCTACATTGGACTTTTAGCAAGAAATTTAAAAAAATGCCTTGAATAATACTATACTTCAGGCAGTAATAAATCCTACAGCTTCAGACAGATTTTGGCCCCTGCCCCATAATGAATGTATATAACTTCTATTTTTTGTACTGTAAACCAGATGAAAGCTTGACAGCTGAAAATTGGGATACAGAGTTCACATCACACATAGTATCACCAATGAATAGTTGTCTGTTTTTACTTAAATTTGTCCAAAATGACACGTTTTTTTCTGAACTGTCGTCTTGAGCATTTTTTTGGGTGTTTCAAGAGCGGTTTCTTAACAGTTTTGGTTCCCTGCTGTGAGCAACACAGACGTATGGGCTCTTGATAACTATTTTCATATTATATCATCCTATCAAAAAAGCTTGGAGAATTTTTTATTATTGTTGATTTTATTAAGAAATTCTCCAAGCTTTTTTGATAGGGTGATTTAATCGTTGATTTAGGAGAATTAGTATTTTGTGCCCAAAACTATCGGATATATATTATCATATCATATAGCTGCCATGTTAGGGTAAGTGCACATAGAGATTTCTGAAGAGTCTTTTGGGGCTGGTGTGTTCCTACAGAATGGGGGACGGTACTACATGGCGGGCGTCTTTATAGGATCTAGGAAACTACAAGGGCCCATACATCTGACCAACATACAGGCGGAGCCCAGGTCCGACACTGAAGCCCACAGGCCTCTAGTTACACCGCTGGTACGCATAGCTTTTCTCTTTAGGCCAGTCTCACACGTCCAGATAATTCCGGTAGTGGAGAAAACGGTATTGTATTTTAATGTGTCTGCACGAGTCAGTGTCTCTGGTACGTGAGGAAACTGTCACTACACGTACCAAAGCCACTGACGTGTGAAACCGGACTTAGGCTAGGGTCACATTGCGTTAGGGCAGTCCGTTTAGCGCATAGCGCTACGGACTGCGCTAACGCAATGTCCCAAAAGGGATCGCGTTAGCCGATCCCGCTAGCGAGGAACGGACCGCGAACGCTGCAAGCAGCATTTGCGGTCCGTCACTCAAATGACGGCACATCGCTAGCGCACGCCCACGCTAGCGATGCATTCGCCATTACAATCAATGGCGGCGTTAACAGACTACGTTACACCACGTTATGCCACGGTGTAACGTAGTCCGTTAAACGTACCGCCATAACGCAGTGTGACCCTAGCCAGACAACTCCTCACTTGGACAACTCCTCACTTTTCCATCTTTGAAGCACTTGGGCGGTTTTTAATTTCCCCACCAGACTCCTATCACTAATGTCTGTTCCCCGCCCCCCAGCATTTTAGTCATTGCTTACTAGATTTCGGCTTATTACAAAAACACGTTTTGTGACCGCCTCAATAACCTCCCGTGTGTACAGAGCCCCAGTTTATTGATTACTGGAGGTATACAGCATCTGTAGCTATACATGGTGGTCTCCGGCTGAACACGTGGCCCTGAGGCGTGCTGCTGTACTGGGGGCCAGGCCTGGCAGCCCACCACCTCACAGTGCAGCCCCCGCAATGTACGCGCCACACTGCACACGTCTCCAGGGACGGACGCGTCACTCACTCCCCAGCACCTCAGTACAGCCGAGCAGCGGGCGCTGGAGGCTGACAGCTGCCACACGCTCATTGGCTAAAGAGAGGAAGATAGCGGCTTATTGCAACCAATGAGAGCGCGCGGCGTGACGTCACGCAGTGAGGGTCTTACAGCTGCCTGGGGATCCCGGAAGCGGCCGGTGTGTGAGAGCAGGGCGAGCATCCTGTGCGGAGGACGGACGGCGGCGTCCCCGGTATCTCCACGTACAGGAGCTGCTGACACAATGCGCGCCCAGCACACAGCCTGCCTCCTCATGTGTGCGCTCTCCTGTCTCATTGCCCAGGCTGCAGCCAAAGGAGTGACTACAAGCTTAGCTGCCAAGTGGCCAGAGAGCCCCCTGTTACTGGAGGCCAGGTGTGGTAACTGCAGCATCATATGTACACAATGCAAGCCTGACTAGTGTGGGGGAGATGGAGCAGAGATTGTCATGTGACAGAACTCATGTGCGGCTTAGGATGTTATTATTATCATTATTATTATTATTAGCCTGTATGGCCATGTGCACACGTTGCGGATTTGCCTCTGGAATTTTTTGTGCGGATTCTGCATCTCTTGGCATAAAACACAGGTGTGGATTTGATGCGTTTTTTTTATGTGTATTTCTTGCATTTTTTTTTTTTTTTTACCCCTGCAGGTTTCTGTAATGGAATGGGTACAAAAACGCTGCAGATCCGCACAAAAGAAGTGACATGCTACTTCTTTTAATCCGCAGCTTTTCCGCATGGATTTTTCTGCACCATTAGCACAGCAACTTTTTATTTTCATTGATTTACATTGTACTGTAAATCACTTGTGGATCTGCATTGTTTCTGCTCGGTAAAAAACGCTGTGGATCCGCAGAAAATCCCCAACGTGGGCACATACCCTAGAGCTCCATGAATTCCTCAGCGCTTTATTTGTTTTTACATAGAACTGCACATTGATTTACTGCACAACTCATAGAGAAGCATAGTCACCATGATTTGTACCACTTGGTTAAAAGTAGTCTGATCGCAATGTAAAAGGCTGCAGCTACGCAGGTATAACAGTGGGGGCTGTGATTAGACCCGAGGCTGCAGCTGCGCAGGTATAACAGTAGGGGCTGTGATTAGACAGGAGGCTGCAGCTGCGCAGGTATAACAGTGGGGGCTGTGATTAGACCCGAGGCTGCAGCTGCGCAGGTATAACAGTAGGGGCTGTGATTAGACCCGAGGCTGCAGCTGTGCAGGTATAACAGTGGGGGCTGTGATTAGACCCGAGGCTGCAGCTGTGCAGGTATAACAGTGGGGGCTGTGATTAGACAGGAGGCTGCAGCTGCGCAGGTATAACAGTGGGGGCTGTGATTAGACAGGAGGCTGCAGCTGCGCAGGTATAACAGTGGGGGCTGTGATTAGACAGGAGGCTGCAGCTGCGCAGGTATAACAGTAGGGGCTGTGATTAGACCCGAGGCTGCAGCTGCGCAGGTATAACAGTAGGGGCTGTGATTAGACCCGAGGCTGCAGCTGTGCAGGTATAACAGTGGGGGCTGTGATTAGACCCGAGGCTGCAGCTGTGCAGGTATAACAGTAGGGGCTGTGATTAGACAGGAGGCTGCAGCTGCGCAGGTATAACAGTAGGGGCTGTGATTAGACAGGAGGCTGCAGCTGCGCAGGTATAACAGTAGGGGCTGTGATTAGACCCGAGGCTGCAGCTGCGCAGGTATAACAGTAGGGGCTGTGATTAGACAGGAGGCTGCAGCTGCGCAGGTATAACAGTGGGGGCTGTGATTAGACAGGAGGCTGCAGCTGTGCAGGTATAACAGTGGGGGCTGTGGTTAGACCCGAGGCTGCAGCTGCGCAGGTATAACAGTGGGGGCTGTGATTAGACCCGAGGCTGCAGCTGCGCAGGTATAACAGTGGGGGCTGTGATTAGACCCGAGGCTGCAGCTGTGCAGGTATAACAGTGGGGGCTGTGATTAGACCCGAGGCTGCAGCTGCGCAGGTATAACAGTGAGGGGCTGTGATTAGACAGGAGGCTGCAGCTGCGCAGGTATAACAGTGGGGGCTGTGATTAGACCCGAGGCTGCAGCTGCGCAGGTATAACAGTGAGGGGCTGTGGTTAGACAGGAGGCTGCAGCTGCGCAGGTATAACAGTTGGGAGCAGTGGTTAGGAGGCTGCAGCTGCACAGGTATAATAGTGAGGGGCTGTGGTTAGACCCGAGGCTGCAGCTGTGCAGGTATAACAGTGAGGGGCTGTGGTTAGACCCGAGGCTGCAGCTGTGCAGGTATAACAGTGAGGGGCTGTGGTTAGACCCGAGGCTGCAGCTGTGCAGGTATAACAGTGGGGGCTGTGGTTAGACAGGAGGCTGCAGCTGTGCAGGTATAACAGTGGGGGCTGTGGTTAGACCCGAGGCTGCAGCTGGCCAGGTATAACAGTGAGGGGCTGTGGTTAGACCCGAGGCTGCAGCTGGCCAGGTATAACAGTGAGGGGCTGTGGTTAGGAGGCTGCAGCTGTGCAGGTATAACAGTAAGGGGCTGTGGTTAGACAGGAGGCTGCAGCTGGCCAGGTATAACAGTGGAGGGCAGTGGTTAGGAGGCTGCAGCTGCGCAGGTATGACAGTGGGGAGCAGTGGTTAGGACGCTGCAGCTGCGCAGGTATGACAGTGGGGAGCAGTGGTTAGGACGCTGCAGCTGCGCAGGTATAACAGTGGAGGGCAGTGGTTAGGAGGCTGCAGCTGCGCAGGTACAACAGTGGGGGGCAGTAGTTAGGAGGCTGCAGCTGCACAGGTACAACAGATCTTTTATCAAAAAATTCTACAATTCTGTATTCTAGTAGTTGAATACAGCTTTATCCAAATTAATAGCCGTGTTCAAGGTCCCTCACAGTACAGATGCATCTTTTACCCCCTCATACATACGGACGTGCTCTCTTCATATTTCCAGATCAGGTTATGATTTCCTATTCTATGCTTTTGATAACGTACAAGCTTGCTTTGATTTCTTTCTTTTTTTTAGTGAATTCATTGCTGAAGAGGGAAATGACAAGTTTTGGCAGTTTTTGGGAACAGTGCAGGAGATGACAATATACAGAAACAAGGGTAAGTGAAGTGTCTCACCTTCCAAATAATCTTGTCAGGCCAGGGGAATGTAAATGGTTTTTCTCATGCATTTGGAGCTCCATTCTTTCGAAGTTGCCCATCTTGTGGTTGTGCATATAATATAATATGGCATTTGCTCAGGTTAGCCTATTTTTTTAGGTCCTCTACAGAGGGCAGTAGTCAGACCATATGATACTAGAAGTTAAAAATAAATGATTATATGTAAAACTATAAGGTATCCCAACCTTTATTATCCATATTAAACACATAACAAGTGTAAGGTGTAGGAAGCACTTCGATAGCATTCACACTGATCAGGCAGAATTTATTTATTTCAATCACTTAGGCCTTTTTCAGAAGTCAGTATGTGTGTTACGTGTGAAGACAGTTTTCACACGTACCAGAGACACACATGTAGACACATTCAAGTATGTACATGTTCGTGCGTTTCCACGGATCTGGCGTCCGTGGGCAAGATACACTGACATGTCCGTTTTTAACAGCAGCACGGGCCGCAAAAGGTCCCGCACATTTGCACACTGATGACACAGTGATGTTATCCATGTGACACGTGCCGACGCCTGAGAAACAGCGATACAGTTAGCGCTGTTCCATAGCGCCAGGTGCTGAAGACTGCCCTTATCATTCTATGTTGAGAGTTGTATTGAACTGATAACAGCGACAGCAGGCGGCGGCTGATGGGACTATTACTACCGTCAGCCAACATCTGCTGCCGCTAATAACAGTGAGAGCAGGTGGCGGCTGATGGGAGTATTCGTCAGCCACTGCGTGCACTAAAAAAATAAATAAATACATTCAAAATCAATCCGGCATGGGTTTCCCTGTATTTTTGATAATCAGGCAGGCAAAACTGACAGCTGCGGGCTGCAACCCTTAGCTGTCAACTTCAGAAAGGCTGGTTATCAAGAATAGAGGGGTCCCACTTGTTCGCTTTGTTTTTTATTTTTTTTTAAACTGTTTATTTTTTAAAGATTTTCCTTTTTCTCATACAAATAACATCATAAACATAAGTATAGTTGTAGCAAAACAATGCAAAACATTTTAGATTTTTCTTCCAGTGGCACAGTGTGCAGCACTGCTGCTCCTACTAAAATTAGGGCAAACATCTAATGCATCATCTAAGAGTAGGTGGGGTACACTACAGGGAAGGGATAGGGAAAAAGTCAGGGAGGCGAAAAGACACAGAAAAAAAAAAAAAAGACACGTAACATCAGTTGGTTAGCTTGGTTACATAGTCATCCCATGGAGCCCAGATGCGATTGAACAAATCAAATTGATTATTAATACAGGCCGTAAGATTCTTCATACGCCTCATTTCTTTAATCTTCATCCGGAGTTTTTTCATAGTGGTAGCTGATCTTTTCTTACAGTACGATGCTAATAAACACTTTGCCGATGTTAGGATATGGAGGAGCAGCCTGGCAGGGCCCTTTGTCATGGGCACAGGGGGAACATTAAGCAAAAAAATCACAGGAACCAGAGGAATCTCTACATCTATCACCTGAGAAATCAACCCCTGTACTCTCTTCCAGAATGGGAATATAGTCTGGCAATCCCATAATATATGTGGCAATGAGCCCCCGGCATCTCCAGCATTTATCCGATGTGGCAGGGTAAATATTATGTAAAACCTCCAGCGTATGATACCAATGAATCAGTATCTTGTACTGATTTTCCTTTTGTGTTATGCATGGTGACGATTTAGCTGCCTTTGACCATATGACCTGCCAGATAGGAAGCGGAAGTTCACTCCCCAGGTATCTCTCCCACTTTATCATGTAAGCATGTTTAGGAGGGGGTCTGATAGTGGAGTGAACAGTATACTATAAGTGTCTGTGATCAAACCCTTTGTAGAGGGATTCCCTTTAGAGTCGCTCAAAGGAAGTGGGGGTGGAGAACGTTGTGTTTTTATATAAAGTTAAGGCCAGGTGGCGGATTTGTAAGTATGAGAAGTAGGTCCTAAGTGGGAGTCTAAACTGCTCTCTAAGAGTCTGAAAAGGAAGAATATTTTTCCATCATGAATGACGGCACCACGAGAGAGGGGTTCCGCCCATCAAGGACAGGAAACCTTCAAGATAAAAGGGGCGGCTCCTCTCTCCACATCAGTTGGTTTCCTGTCTTTGACGGGGAACCCTCAAGATGAAGACTTCTGATGAAGACAGAAGAGGATGCCTGGGTCGGGTGGATTTGGGCAGGTGCTGGTCTGCTGCACCCGTCATCAGGTACCGGTAGTCGCCTCGGGGGCCATGTATATCCATACCCCCCTGAGCAAAGCATGGCCGCAGCCCGTGAGGCATTGCCCGGGTGAAGATGGAGCCTCGGAGGCCACGGCAGTATATCCTCCCTGATGCTGCAGAACCTGTCAGTTATAAGTCCTCGGAGGTCACAATCTTTGTACCCTCCCTGTTGACTCATAGTGGCCATGCAGCCTGTGAGGCACATCGGTGCCCAGGCAAGATCGAGACTCCTTGGAGGTACTAATCCCTGTTGAGCACATGGTGCAGTCACCCCCAACCCCCCTCCCCACACAGCTTGGACGAAATGGGGGGTACCTGCAGATAGCGTGGTGTTTCCTTCAGAGGAATCGATGGAGGTGGCAGTATTGCGGGGGTCATGGCACTGGTGAGTACTCGTGAGGCACGCCGAGCTGGGGCCGGCGCCGCGGTCACATTCCCCGTTCTCCATGTGGGGGACCAAAAGCCTACTTGGCCGGCGCTGTATACCGCGCGGGCAGAAGGAAGCGCACGCATGCGCCCAGCACCTGTCGGCACATGGAACCTTAGTGTGTGCAAAGGGGGACAGAAAGCATCTGCGCGCACCAGAAGTAGCGGCCGGGTGCGCGCTTAGATGCGGTGACCAGCGGAGGCAGGATCAACCAGGTGATCAGTGAATTAGAGCGCGCACCGGATGTGGTTGCCGGGTGTGCGCTCAGGCATGATTGTATTGCGCAAGCGTCGCGCTGAGCGGCCGGAGATCAACCAGGTGAATAGTTAATTAAGTAGCGCGCACCGGACGTGACTACCGGCGGCGCGCATAGGAAAAAGCGCAGATGCATTTATCAGCCAGCGGAGGCTGGACCACTACAAAGGCAGGATCAGCCAGGTGATTGCAGGTGCACATATACACCTGATTGGAGCACAAAGTGATCCATTTAAAAAAAAAAAAAAAAGTGAGTCTATTTAAACGAATCAGAAGTGCTGCCCTGTGTCAGTAAACCAGGCCAGGTTGATGGTGACTACTCTTGTTATGTGGTGGTGTGTAAGATGGAGAGCTTTTCACCAGAACATTTAATGTCACAGCAAGAGGTGCAGGAGAGGCGGTCTCACTCAAGTGAAAAGAGCCAGATCCGCCATGGCAGCAGCAGAAGCCGCTCGGTCAGCGTAAGGATGGATCGGCATACCAAGGAGGGGTCCCTGGTCTCATTGGGAGACACGGAGAGAACTAGTCAACCTCCGGACCCAGTACCCATACTTTAAAAGCGTCCGATTGGTGAGTGAATTCGAGAAAGTCCAGCACGCTAATGTCTGTCCTTTTCTCTTCTCTTATCTCCGTCTCTCCCCTCTTTTCTTGCATACATTCGAGGGTGGAGTATAGGAGGCCCCCAAAAAATATAAGGCAAAAGCTAAAAATAAGGAATGTCCCTTGTGTAAAAAGCCTTTTTAAGACATCTTGGGGTAAAAGACTGTGTCAGGAGTGTATCAACAAGACAGTGGCGGAGGAGACACCCTCCTTTACGGAGAGCCTAAGAACTCTGATCCAGTCCGAGGTCTCTAGGTCTGTAAAGGCGTTAGACAGCCGACACAGATGCCAGATCTAGGGACAGATCCAGCCCCTCAGTAGCATCCCAAAGGAATTCCTCGGAGTCAGAGGAGGACTCGGATACAGCCCGCTACTCAGATAGTAGCTCAGAGGAGGAGGATACATTTCCAGCGGAGGCTACGGATAAGCTTATAAAAGCTGTTCGATCTACCATGGGGCTGGTAGACGAGAAGGCAAAAAAGACGGCCCAAGAACTTATGTTCAGTGGTCTGCAAAAGAAAAAACTGAGGTCATTCCCTATTAATGAACAGCTGCAAGAACTGATTAAGAGGGAATGGCAAAAACCGGAGAAAAAGTCCCAAATGGTCAACTCCCTAAAGAGAAGATATCCTTTTGAGGAGGAGGCGTCCTCATCTTGGGATAGAGCCCCAAAAATTGATGTGGCAATTTCAAAACTTGCCAGAAAATCCTCCCTGCCATTCGAGGATTTAGGTTCTCTAAAAGAACCTCTGGATAGAAAGGTGGAGAGTTCCCTGAAAACAGCATGGGAAGCCCCGGCAGGAGCACTAAGGCCAGCTATCGTAGCCAGATCCCTAAAAATATGGATAGACAACCTGGAGGAACAGGTAGAACAAAAAGTTCCCAGAGAAACGATCATAGAGGCAATACCGGCCATGAGAGCAGCGGCAGTATTTCTAGCTGAGGTGTCAGCAGACTCCGCTAGACTGGCAGCAAAGTCAACAGCTTTAGCCAACACAGGACGCTGTGCGGTATGGCTTAAATGCTGGCCAGGAGATACTCAGGCAAAGATGAAACTTTGCTCTTTGCCATGTGAGGAGAACTTCCTGTTTGAACCGGCATTAGATGAAGTGTTAGAAAAAGCCGGTGACAAAAAGAAAAATTTTCCAAAGCAGCCATTTCAGCCCTTTCGGCTCTCCTTTCAGAGAGGCTGAAAATTCCGAAGGCCACAGTATAGAGACTGAGACAGGAGCAACTTTGACAAGCGATCCAGGGGAGGAAAAGGTTTCTATTTTGGCAAGTCCCCCAGAGAGACCAAAAAACCCTCCCAGTGACTGTCCTTCTCAGGTGGAAGGGAGGCTCTCTCACTTCCCTCCAACCTGGGAGAGGATCTCCTCCAGGGCATGGATCCGACAGATCACAGGATCAGGCCTAAAATTAAAATTCCACCACTGGCCTCCAAGAAGATACATGCAGACCCCGGTACAGTCCTCCCAAGACGAACAAGACAGTCTGGAAGGAGAAATAATATCACTCCTAGACAAACACGTCTTGGAAGAAGTTCCAATAGAGCAGTGGTTCCCAACCTTTTCTGACCTTGAGAGCCACATTCAGCTTAAAGAGAGGGTCACGAGCCACATTCAGCACTGAGAGATGGTCACGAGCCACATCCAGCTCCCACCCCCTTCAAAGTAGTGTCAACCAAAGCCCCCATTACAGGTATAATGATAGCCAAAGCTTTTGCACAGAAATCACTCCAAAACAGTAAACTGAGATCCCGTGGTTCCCACAATACCCCCATTCAGTATTCTCCCATCAATGTCTCTCAACACAGTGTCACATCCAGCTTTGAGCACCTCCTCCAACAGGTAGTACCATCTTCTTGCATACCATACCTAAAACATCTTTAAACCCCTAAGACCAGTAAATGTGCATCCAGATCTGCACTAATGTGCAGGGCTACTCACAAAATTCACCATTTTGAGATGTCTTCTTCATATCAGTTTGCTAGACATGGAGGGAATGCACCAAGCTGGCAGATAGTGGCGAGCCACAATTCATGGGACCGCGAGCCACATGTGGCTCCCGAGCTACAGGTTGGGGACCCCTCTAATAGAGGAAAGGATGAAAGGGTTTTACCCCCCCCCTCCCCCTTTTTCTCATAAAAAAAAAAACGGACAATTCTTGGAGAACAATAATAAATTTAAAAGGCCTCAACAAATATCTAATAATTCCATCTTTCAAATTGGATACAATAAAAACAGCGGTGAAACTGCTATATCCTCAGTGTTACATGTCAGTCCTAGACCTAAAGGATGCTTACTATCACGTCCCAATCGGACAACAAGATCGTCAGTTTCTCAGAGTGGCAGTTCAGATGGGGTCCCAGTTGTGTCACTTTCAGTACAGGGCTCTGCCCTTTGGGATAGCAACAGCCCCACGAGTGTTTACAAAACTGATTGCAGAGGTCACAGCACATCTGAGAGAAAAAGATACTCTGATAATACCCTACTTAGACGACTTCCTGAAATTTGGGAAAAACTTTTCTCACTGTCAGGAGCAGGTCAGAATAGTGATTGACACTCTACAGACACTAGGATGGCAACTGAACCTCAAGAAATCCAAACTAGAGCCAGCAATGGTCCAGAATTTCCTAGGGATAACGGTAGACTCCATGGCGCAGGAGTGTCGCCTCCCAGAGGAAAAAATCAAACAAATGATTGTTGACATTAAAAAAACAGATGACTTTAAGAGCCATGTGGGTGTTGGGGTCCCTAACCTGCATACCGGCAGTAAAATGGGCCCAGTTCCATGCAAGAGAACTACAATGGTGTGTGCTGCAGAACGACCTGGAACTTCAGGGACAGCTAGAGCAGAAGCTCATTCTCCCACTCTCTGTACTCCAATCACTCAGATGTTGGTTACAGATAGTCATCTCCGAGAGGAGTTCCCTGAACATACACAGCCTCCATGATAATCACAACGGATGCCAGTCCATGGGGGTGGGGAGCTCACTCAGACACACTATGGGTCCAAGACCCCTGGGCTCAAGAGGAGGAAAATCTATCCTCAAACGAGTGGGAACTCCTAGCAATCGAAAAAGTGCTAAGGAGGTTACTTCCACACTTGACAGGGCATCATGTGAGGGTCCTATCGGACAACCGAACAGCGGTCGCATACGTGAACCACCAGGGGGGCACCTGTTCTCATTCACTGATGCACATAACCAAGAGACTCATGACTCTAGCCGAGAGGCATTTCCTCTCATTATCGGCCCTGCATATTCGAGGTGTGGACAACATAAAGGCAGACTTTCTAAGCAGGAACCACTTACGGCAAGGGGAATGGTCCCTAAAAAAAAAAAAAAGTCAATTTTTCAACGGATAGTGCACATGTGGGGAAGACCCAGTGTAGACCTCTTTGCCTCAAAAGCCAACAAAAAAGTTTAAAAGTTCTGCTCCCTGAACCCAGCAGACAGGCCGTTGGCAGTAGACGCCTTCAGCATAGAATGGAAGTCAGGACTCGTGTATGCCTTCCCACCGATATGTCTAATTCCGGCAGTTCTGAAGAAGATCAGGGAGGACAAGGCCAGAGTGATTGTAATAGCTCCCTTCTGTCCGAAAAGACCATGGTTTTACTGGCTGAGAGTGATGTCAGTGACGGACCCATGGGTACTCCCGGAAGACCAGGACCTTCTAACACATGGTCCCTTCCACCACCCTCAGAATTCCGGGCTACATTTGAAAGCCTGGCATTTGAACGGTCATTGTTGGAGAAAGAAGGGTTCTCAGCTGGTTTAATATCCACCTTGCTCAGTAGCAGAAAACCAGTAACGACCAAGATCTATGGGAGAATATGGAAGAAATTCGTGTCCAGCTCAGGGCCAATACGGGAAGGGGAGGTCCCCATAGTGGCAATACTGGAGTTCCTGCAAAAGGGCTTAGATCTGGGATTAGCTGTTAGTACCCTCAAAGTTCACATTTCAGCTTTAGCAGCCTTATTCAACTGTGACCTGGCAAGCAATAGATGGGTGATGAGGTTTATCCGAGCCTGTAGTAGAGCTGAATCTGTTCCATCCCCTACTCCTCCACCATGGGATCTAAATTTAGTGTTGACAGCTTTGACAGAAAGCCCCTTTGAGCCATTAAATACAACTTCAGATAAAGTACTAACATTAAAAAACAGCTTTGTTAGTGGCACTTACATCGGCCCGTAGGGTTGGGGATTTACATGCGTTGTCAGCTGAAATGATGGAAGATAGGGTTGTATTAAAATTAGATCCGGCATATCGAGATTCCATAGGGCTCAGGATATAACCCTACCCTCTTTCTGTCCCAATCCTAGTAACAAGAAAGAGGAGAGACTCCATTGCCTAGATGTCAGGAGATGTACCCTACAGTATTTAGAGATGACAAAATCCTGGAGGAAACAGAGGGCTTTATTTGTTCCATTCCAGGGGTCAAGGAAGGGCCTTAAATCCTCAAAACAAACTATCGCTAGATGGGTGAGAGGCCATTATTCTAGCGTGTAGTAGTGCAGGCAGGGTTGTTCCACAGGGTCTGAAAGCCCACTCCACGAGGGCCATGGCGACGTCGTGGGCGGAGAGAGCAGATGCTACCATCGACCAAATCTGTAAGGCGGCCAATTGGTCCTCTCTGTCTACATTTTTTTAAATGTTATAGGCTAGACGTATCTGCTACCTCCGATCTCACATTTGGGAGAAGAGTGTTACAAGCAGTGATCCCTCCCTAAAAGAGAATACAAATCTCTGTAACTCTCTCGTGGTGCAGTCATGTATGATGGAAAAACACGGGTATTACATACCTGGTAATGTGTTTTTTTTATGAGACATGACGGCACCCTTATATTCCCACCCTTTTGATCACGTCATTAGTTGGGTGCATTATTTGTATTGTACACTCCCTCGGGTGTCGGTGAATAGAACCGTATAGGATATATTATTTATGTGTACACTAACTGGCGGAGTTCCTCTCGCACTCTGTAAAGCAACTGATGTGGAGAGAGGAGCCGCCCCTTTTATCTTCAAGGTTTCCTGTCCTTGATGGGCGGAACCCATCTCTCGTGGTGCCTTCATGTCTCATGAAAAAACACATTACCAGGTATGTAATACCCGTGTTTCTATTAAAGGGGTCTACAATATCCATGTAATAAAATAATTGTGCTTGAAGCCATGGTTCTGTCATAGCTGCAGTAAGACTTTCAGGTATATATGGAGGGTGTAAAAAGGAAGGATCAATGGAAAGGCCTTGCTGCTTATCCTCCAAATTTTCATTGTAAATGCCATAGTTCAGCAGAGGCTTTGAGGGGCATGTACTCCCATCTCCCCATAGCAATGAATTGGGATGCGCTGGAGGCATCCAAAGTTTCTCGATTTCTACCCATTTGCTATAAGCCCGCAAGGAGGACCAAGCTGGTATCCTTCTAAGGTGCATGGCCAAGTAATATCTCCAGATGTCTGGAAACGCAATACCCCCCCTGCGTTTTTGGAGATGTGAGGACTGATTTAGCCATTCGATGTCGTCTCTGACCCCCCCAAAAAAAATTAAGAAGCACAGTTTGAAACCTCCTCAACACTGCTCGTGCGATCGGTACCAGCAAAACCTCCACCATGTATAAGAACTTAGGTATAATAGACCTCTTTATCGCATTTGCTCTGCCAAAAAGTGAGAGAGGAAGTTTAGACCATCTAGAAAGTAACCCAAGGCCAGGAAATTATGTCTATAAAGGGAGTCGTAAGAGCCCGTCATGAAAATACCCAAATATTTAATTTTGGTGTCCTTCCAAGCAAATTTAAACTTTGATTTCAGAGCGTCCACCATTGCTTACGGTAAGTTAATTGGGAGAGCTTCAGTCTTTGTTGTATTTACCTTGTACCCTGAGAGTAGTCCATATTTTGTCAAGGTAAATTGAAGATTGGGGAGGGAAATGTGTGGGTTGGTGAGGGTGAGGAGAACATCATCCGCAAATAGAGACAATTTGAACTCTCTCTCCCGTACCTTAATGCCCAGTATATCTGGATTATTCTTTATTTTGGAAGCCAAGGGCTCTATACAGAGGACAAACAGCAGGGGAGAGAGGAGACACCCTTGTCTAGATCCATTTGAGATATTGATACGAGAGGAAGACTCATGGGGGAGTTTAACCACAGCATTGGGCAAGGAATATAAAGCTTGTATAGCCTGAAGAAATGGACCCGATAGGCCATACTTGCGTAAAGACGAAAATAAAAAAGGCCAACTGTCGGTCGAATGCCTTCTCAGCATCTAAACTGAGCAGAAGACCAGATTGCCCATTTCTTTCAAGGACATCAATAAGATCTATAGTACGTCTAGTGTTATTACCCGCTTGCCTATTTGCCACAAAACTGACCTGATCTTTATGGATTAAATCCAGAAGAAGCAAACTCAATCTATTTGCCAGGATTTTAGTAAATATTTTAAGATCAGCATTTAGTAGGGATATAGGACGATAGCTGGCGCAATCATCCGGGTCCTTTCCCCGTTTATGTATTACTGTGATATGTGAACTCGGCATAGTGGGGGGAATGGGAGAACCCGACATGAAGGAATTAAAGAGCGGTAACATAAAGGCCGTTAATTCTTTCTGGAATGTTTTATAGTATAAATATGTGAACCCATTGTAATTGTATTCTCCAGTTCTTCATCGGTTATTATGTTTAGTGTTAAAAGTAGAGTTGAGCGACCTTGACCTTTTTAGAGTCGAGCCGGGTTTCGCGAAACCCGACTATCTCAAAAGTCGGGTCGAGTGAAATCGGCCGATTATGACGTAAAGTCAGGATCGACCGAAACACGAAACCCAATGCAAGTCAATGGGGCAGCATAGTCGGCAGTGAGTGGGGGCCAGGAAAACACCTAGAGTGCCCATTTTAATGTCAAAACCATCCATTCTTCTTAATGAAGCTTGTCAAGCGTAATTTACCTTATAATAATTGGAAGGCATTTGAAATTGGGGGTCATTTGGCTAAAGTTGTGGTGGGTAGGGCTGGTTCAAGTAATTAGTGGGCCCAGGAAATCTGGACCACGTCACGGCAGTGGAGCAGGGAGAGGTAAGTATTTCAACTTTGCAAGTGCTGTGAACCTGAGCAAGCAGGGGGGGCCCACTCGTTGGCATTGGCACTGGCACAGGGCCCCTCAAAGTACAGCGGTGTGTTTGCACGGCGGGGGCGCCTCCCACAGGCAGCAACACTTTTGCGTACCATGAGAGGCCCTGTGCCAGTGACGTCGCCAACTAGTATTCCTCCCCCTACCTGATGAAGGAACCTACACTTTCATCTGCACCTTCCTCTTTGTCCCCGTGTAAGGTGGTATGGTATGCGGGAAGGGGGACCTGACCTTCAGCAGGGTCACAATCTTGCAGTGTAGCGTGCACGGGAAATGTTGCGTTATGGGTCAATGTACCAGCAGACTCATCTATCACTGGCTGGGCAATGGGCAGGATGAGGAGGAAACACAGATATAGGCCCAAAGAATAAAGTGGGCTAAATGCAGTTCAAAATTGGTAACACAGGACTAATCAGGGGGCATTGCAGTGGAGGACAACTGGAATGAGAGGCTGACACAGAGAGTAGGCCCAAATCAGTAAGTAGTCGAAATGCAGTTCAAAATTGGCAACAGTAGTAAACAGGCGGCACAGCTTTGTTCAGTGGAGGAGAACAGCAAGGAGTGGCAGACACCGATAGTAGGCCACAACCCAACTAGTAGGCCAAATGCAGTCTAACATTAACAACTACTTAACGAGCGCCTGAAAACTGAATTTCAGGACAGGAAACCAGGAGAACAGCAAGGAGCGGCAGACACCGATAGTAGGCCCCAAACCAACTAGTACGCCAAATGCAGTTGTTCCGTTTAACCACAATTTAATGAGAGCCTGAAGATAGAAGTTCAGGAAAGGCAACCTGGAGAACACCTTGGAGTGTAACACACCATCTCTCTACACGCTTTGTTCAGTGGAGGAGAACAGCAAGGAGTGGCAGACACCGATAGTAGGCCCCAACCCAACTAGTAGGCCAAATGCAGTCTAACATTAACAACTACTTAACGAGCGCCTGAAAACTGAATTTCAGGACAGGAAACCAGGAGAACAGCAAGGAGCGGCAGACACCGATAGTAGGCCCCAAACCAACTAGTACGCCAAATGCAGTTGTTCCGTTTAACCACAATTTAATGAGAGCCTGAAGATAGAAGTTCAGGAAAGGCAACCTGGAGAACACCTTGGAGTGGAACACACCATCTCTCTACAGTGGAACACACCATCTCTCTACACCCCATACCCAATTTGTAGGCCCAATGCAGCGTAGTTTCCAACAACTACTAAACGAGAGCCGGAAGATCGAAGCTCAGGAAAGGCAACGTGGGGAACACCTTGGAGTGGAACACACCATCTCTCTACACCCCATACCCAATTTGTAGGCCCAATGCAGCGTAGTTTCCAACAACTACTAAACGAGAGCCGGAAGATCGAAGCTCAGGAAAGGCAACGTGGGGAACACCTTGGAGTGTAACAAACCCTCTCTCTACACCACGGAAGGGCTGATTCTTAGGAAGGAAGGCTGTCGGAAAGAAGCAGGGCGCGTCCGAGGGTGATTTTATTCTTATTAGGTATATACTCACCCTCGGACGCGCCCTGCTTCTTTATTTGTAATGAATGTTTATTTGCAATGTGGTTTTGACTTACTCTATTTTTTTGGTAAATAATGATTTTATTATTTTCATTGTTTTGCATCTTCTTGGCAATAATATAAAGAAGACGCGACAGGACAACACTCGGTGGATGCCATATCTGTGTTTAAAATTGAAAAAACCTTTCAGTTAACTACTTGCAGGAGAAAGTTATTGTAGCTGGTGGCCATTTTTAGTACTGTACCAGATTTTTGTTGTATGTGTTTGTTTTTAATGTTAAAATGTCTGCATTTGATATCTCTCCAGTATTTTCTTTTTTATAAGCAAAATACTTATTTTTATATTTTCTGATGTTGGTTCCAGGGGTACACGGGCAGCAGTGGTGTGGTCAGTGGAGGCCTAGTGGAAGGAGTGACCGCAGACAGGCATCGAAGGCCTAAAATAATAACACATGGCTGTAGGCAATTTTAAATTGGTTCCAGGGGTACACGGGCAGCAGTGGTGTGGTCAGTGGAGGCCTAGTGGAAGGAGTAACCACAGACAGGCATCGAAGGCCTAACATAACAAAAATGTCAATACAATGGTATTGTCAGTGGCAGGCATTGAAGGATGTCAGCGCATAGACTAAACATTGGTGGAGCTGTGAGATAATTTTGCAAGTGGTAGAGCACTGTTTGAGCTGGGGTGGGGGGAAACTGTCTTGTGGCCGGCGGTACAGGCCCAGGGCCCCTCATATTACAACGGTGTGTCTGACGTTGGGTGCGCACCACCACCGCCAGAGACCCTTTATTGTACTAGGAGGGACCCAGTGGCAGTGCCGTCGACCAAAAGCGGGCTCACCCACCTCTTCAGACAAACTGCACTCTCACGGGTGCTGTCGCCAAGTGTCGATACCACGGCCCCGTGTGGGGAGTTTGGCCATTTAGTGAGGTGTAAACATGTCGTATGCTGGACAATCAGGTGCTGAAAATTACGAGATTGGAAAAGGCATTCAGAATAGTCCACAGGCAAGACCTTTTCATAGGAAAGCTAGGTGTCAGCCGGGCAAGGTGGGGCAAAAGATTTCGAAATCCAGTTGTGGTTCATTTTAATGAAGGTTAGATCATCTACATTTTGGGTAGCCAGATGAGTCCTTTTTTCTGTTAGTATTGAACCTGCAGCACTGAATACTCTTTCTGATAGGACACTAGCTGCCGGGCAAGCAAGCTCCTGCAATGCATATTCTGCCAATTCTGGCCAGGTGTCTAATTTTGATGCCCAGTAATCAAATGGGAATGACGGTTGAGGGAGAACATCGATAAGGGATGAAAAATAGTTTGTAACCATACTGGACAAATGTTGTCTCCTGTCACTTTGAATTGATGCTGCAGTACCTGTCCTGTCTGCGGTCATAGCAAAATCACTCCACAACCTGGTCAGAAAACCCCTCTGGCCAACGCCACTTCTGATTTCTGCCCCTCTAACTCCTCTGGTCTGCTGGCCCCTGCAGCTCGTGTGAGAACGATCACGGGCGCTGTGTGCAGGGAATGCCAGAAGCAAACGGTCAACAAGAGTTGATTGTTTGGTTGCTAATATTAGTTCCAAGTTCTCATGTGGCATTATATTTTGCAATTTGCCTTTATAGCGAGGATCAAGGAGGCAGGCCAACCAGTAATCGTCATCGTTCATCATTTTAGTTATGCGTGTGTCCCTTTTGAGGATACGTAAGGCATAATCCGCCATGTGGGCCAAAGTTCCAGTTCTCAAATCTGCGGTTGTGCTTGGTTGAGGGGCAGTTTCAGGCAAATCAACGTCACTTGTGTCCCTCAAAAAACCAGAACCCGGCCTTGCCGCGCCAACAATTTCCACTGGCCCCGGAAAAGCTTCCTCATTAAAAATCTAATCATCCCCATCATCCTCCTCGTCCTCCTCCTCCTCTTCGCCCGCTACCTCGTCCTGTACACTGCCCTGGCCAGACAATGGCTGACTGTCATCAAGGCTTTCCTCTTCCTCAGCTGCAGACGCCTGATCCTTTATGTGCGTCAAACTTTGCATCAGCAGACGCATTAGGGGGATGCTCATGCTTATTATGGCGTTGTCTGCACTAACCAGCCGTGTGCATTCCTCAAAACACTGAAGGACTTGACACATGTCTTGAATCTTCGACCACTGCACACCTGACAACTCCATGTCTGCCATCCTACTGCCTGCCCGTGTATGTGTATCCTCCCACAAAAACATAACAGCCCGCCTCTGTTCACACAGTCTCTGAAGCATGTGCAGTGTTGAGTTCCACCTTGTTGCAACGTCTATGATTAGGCGATGCTGGGGAAGGTTCAAAGAACGCTGATAGGTCTGCATACGGCTGGAGTGTACGGGCGAACGGCGGATATGTGAGCAAAGTCCACGCACTTTGAGGAGCAGGTCGGATAACCCCGGATAACTTTTCAGGAAGCACTGCACCACCAGGTTTAAGGTGTGAGCCAGGCAAGGAATGTGTTTCAGTTGGGAAAGGGAGATGGCAGCCATGAAATTCCTTCCGTTATCACTCACTACCTTGCCTGCCTCAAGATCTACAGTGCCCAGCCACGACTGCGTTTCTTTCTGCAAGAACTCGGACAGAACTTCCGCGGTGTGTCTGTTGTTGCCCAAACACTTCATAGCCAATACAGCCTGCTGACGTTTGCCAGTAGCTGCCCCATAATGGGAGACCTGGTGTGCAACAGTGGCAGCTGCGGATGGAGTGGTTGTGCGACTGCGGTCTGTGGACGAGCTCTCGCTTCTGCAGGAGGACGAAGAGGAGGAGGAGGGGGTGCGAACGGCTACAGCCAATTGTTTCCTAGACCGTGGGCTAGGCAGAACTGTCCCAAACTTGCTGTTCCCTTTGGACCCTGCATCCACCACATTTACCCAGTGTGCCGTGATGGACACGTAACGTCCCTGGCCATGCCTACTGGTCCATGCATCTGTTGTCAGGTGCACCTTTGTGCTCACAGATTGCCTGAGTGCATGGACGATGCGCTCTTTAACATGCTGGTGGAGGGCTGGGATGGCTTTTCTGGAAAAAAAGTGTCGACTGGGTAGCTCGTAGCGTGGTACAGCGTAGTCCATCAGGGCTTTGAAAGCTTCGCTTTCAACTAACCGGTAGGGCATCATCTCTAACGAGATTAGTCTAGCTATGTGTGCGTTCAAACCCTGTGTACGCGGATGCGAGGCTAAGTACTTCCTTTTTCTAACCATAGTCTCATGTAGGGTGAGCTGGACTGGAGAGCTGGAGATCGTGGAACTAGCGGGGGTGCCGGTGGACATGGCAGACTGAGAGACGGTGGGAGATGGTATTGTTGCCACCGGTGCCCTAGATGCAGTGTTTCCTACTACGAAACTGGTGATTCCCTGACCCTGACGGCTTTGGCCTGGCAAAGAAACCTGCACAGATACTGCAGGTGGTGCGGAAAATGGTGGCCCTACACTGCCGGAAGGGATGTTGCGTTGCTGACTAGCTTCATTGGCCGAGGGTGCTACAACCTTAAGGGACGTTTGGTAGTTAGTCCAGGCTTGCAAATGCATGGTGGTTAAATGTCTATGCATGCAACTTGTATTGAGACTTTTCAGATTCTGTCCTCTGCTTAAGGTAGTTGAACATTTTTGACAGATGACTTTGCGCTGATCAATTGGATGTTGTTTAAAAAAATCCCAGACTGCACTCTTTCTAGCATCGGATACCTTTTCAGGCATTGCAGACTGAGCTTTAACCGGATGGCCACGCTGTCCTCCAACAGGTTTTAGCTTTGCCACGCGTTTTGGGCAAGATACGGGCCCGGCAGATGGAACCTGTTGCGATGTTGATGCCTGCTGCGGCCCCTCCTCCTCCGCTTCAGAACTGCTGCCGCCTGCACCCTGTTCCCCCAATGGCTGCCAACTGGGGTCAAGAACTGGGTCATCTATTACCTCTTCTTGTAGCTCGTGTTCAACTTCGTCTGTGTCACCGTGTCGGTCGGTGGTATAGCGTTCGTGATGGGGCAACATAGTCTCATCAGGGTCTGATTCTTGATCAGCACCCTGCGAGGGCAATGTTGTGGTCTGAGTCAAAGGACCAGCATAGTAGTCTGGCTGTGGCTGTGCATCAGTGCACTCCATGTCAGATTCAACTTGTAATGGGCATGGACTGTTAACGGCTTCACTTTCTAAGCCAGGGACGGTATGTGTAAAGAGCTCCATGGAGTAACCCGTTGTGTCGCCTGCTGCATTCTTCTCTGTTGTTGTTTTTGCTGAAGAGGACAAGGAAGCGACTTGTCCCTGACCGTGAACATCCACTATCGACGCGCTGCTTTGACATTTTACCAGTTTCACGAGAGGAGGCAAAAGAGCTAGAGGCTGAGTCAGCAAGATAAGCCAAAACTTGCTCTTGCTGCTCCGGCTTTAAAAGCGGTTTTCCTACTCCCAGAAAAGGGAGCGTTCGAGGCCTTGTGTAGCCAGACGACGAACCTGGCTCCACAGCTCCAGACTTAGGTGCAATATTTTTTTTCCCACGACCAGCTGATGCTCCACCACTACCACTACCCTTATTACCAGCTGACAATGAACGCCCCCGGCCACGACCTCTTCCACCATACTTCCTCATTGTTTTAAAAACGTAAACAAACTAACGGTATTTGTTGCTGTCACACAAATTACACGGTGAGCTATAACTTCAGTATGATTTAGCTACCCCTTTACAGGTGAGTGAGACCACAACGAAAATCAGGCACAATGTTACACACTCTGTTGTTGGTGGCAACAAATGAGAGAGATGCCACACACGCAGGACTGTCACTGAAGCACAAATGTAAATATTAATCTCCCACTGATTTGATTTTTTTTTTTTTTTTTCAGGGAGACGTTAGGAAAAAAAAAAAAATACAATAAAATGATTTTTTCAGGAAGAATTTAGAAACCAAAGAAAATAAAATGATTTTTTCAGGGAGAATTTAGAAAACAAATAAAACAAAAAAAGGCTTTCTATGGCCCACTGAGTGAGAGATGACGCACACAGGAGTCAGGACTGGCACACAAGCCCAGAGGCCAATATTAATCTCCCATTGATTGATGTAGTGATTTTTTCAGGTAGATTTTGGAACCCAAATCAAGCTAAAAAAATAATAGGCTTTCTATGGCCCACAATTGGAGAGAGAGAGAGAGATGGCACACCCAGGAGTCAAGACTGGCACACAAGCAGAAAGGGCAATATTAATCTCCCACTGATTGATTTATTGATTTTTTCAGGTAGAATTTAGAACCCAAATAAAACAAAAAAAAAAAAAAAAAAATGGGCTTTCTATGGCCCACTGAGTGAGTGATGATGCACACAGGAGTCAGGAGTGGCACACAAGCCCTGAGGCCAATATTTTTCTCCCACTGATTGATGTAGTGATTTTTTCAGGTAGATTTTAGAACCAAAATCAAGCAAAAAAGTAAATAGGCTTTCTATGGCCCACTGAGTGAGTGATGATGCACACAGGAGTCAAGAGTGGCACACAAGCCCTGAGGCCAATATTTTTCTCCCACTGATTGATGTAGTGATTTTTTCAGGTAGATTTTATAACCCAAATCAAGCAAAAAAATAAATAGGCTTTCTATGGCCCACTGAGTGAGAGATGACTCAGACAGGGATGGCACTCTAGCAGAAATGTCAATCTTAATCTCCCACAAAAAAAAAAAAAAACAGGGAGTGTCCTTCAATTACTATCTCCCTGCAGTAATCTCAGCCAGGTATGGCAGGCAGCAATAAGGAGTGGACTGATGCACAAATTAAATAAAAAGTGTGTGCAAACCAAAAAGATAGCTGTGCAGAAAGGAAGGAACAAGAGGATTTGTGCTTTGAAAAAAGCAGTTGGTTTGCACAGCGGCGTACACACAGCAATGCAGCTATCGGGGAGCCTTCTAGGGCAGCCCAATGAGCTACAGCGCTGAGGGGGAAAAAAAAAAAAAAATGTAGCTTCCACTGTCCCTGCACACCGAAGGTGGTGTTGGGCAGTGGAAATCGCTACAGCACAAGCGGTTTGGTGGTTAATGGACCCTGCCTAACGCTATCCCTGCTTCTGACGAAGCGGCAGCAACCTCTCCCTAAGCTCAGATCAGCAGCAGTAACATGGCGGTCGGCGGGAACTCCCCTTTATAGCCCCTGTGACGCCGCAGACAGCAAGCCAATCACTGCAATGCCCTTCTCTAAGATGGTGGGGACCAGGACCTATGTCATCACGCTGCCCACACTCTGCGTTTACCTTCATTGGCTGAGAAATGGCGCTTTTCGCGTCATTGAAACGCGACTTTGGCGCGAAAGTCGCGTACCGCATGGCCGACCCCGCACAGGGGTCGGATCGGGTTTCATGAAACCCGACTTTGCCAAAAGTCGGCGACTTTTGAAAATGAACGACCCGTTTCGCTCAACCCTAGTTAAAAGGGCTTCCGCACTCAAGGTTGGTAATTGACCGGAGTCCAGGTAAGTTTTGAGTCTTTCAGATCTATCAATCTGGTCTATGGGTAGAGTGGAGGGTAATGAATATAGACGGGAATAGTAATCCTGAAAAATGTTTGCTTGTTTCTGTGGGTCATACATGAGGTGTCCCTGCTTATTTTTGATGGCAAAGGGGAAATCTGAACCAATCTCTCCCTCAACTGAGCTACCAAGAGAGAGTGGGCCTTATTACCCCTCTCATAGTATTTTTGCTTAGTATACACCATCAGTTTTTCAACTTTCTGGATAGCGAGATCCCTCAGCCCACCCCTTACCTCAACAATTTTTTTAAGTGCATGTTTAGAGGGTTGCACAGACATTCTTTGTTACAACTTTTTGAGATGTGCCAAAAGGGTCCTCTGTTGATGATTACTGTCTTTTAAGTGTGATGCTAATGAAATGCAGTTCCCTCTCATTACAACTTTGTGCGCCTCCCAAACTGAGGAGAGCGAAGGGACAGAGTCTTTATTTAGAGTAAAATAATCCTCCAACTGTTCTTAGAGTTTGGCTTCATGCATTGGGTGTTTAAAATAATCATTTAGCCTCCAATGACATTCCCGTCTTGGCGAGAAAGCTGGGCAGAGATCCAGTATAACTGGCGCATGATCCGACCACGTAATTTGTCCAATGTCTGCTGTTGCAGTTCCTCGCAAAGCCAAGAGATTGCCAAAGGAGGAGTCTTACCTGCGTGTGGGTTGAGTGTGGATGTGAATAGAATGTGTTTTGCTTGGCTGTCGGGTTCGAGGTACGCCACAGGTCATACAGGCCATGCTTCCGAATTAGCGCATGGAACGCCTTCGTTTGTCTAGTCAAAGTCAATGGGGTTGGGGCGCCACTTACAGAAAGCCTGTCCCTTAATGCTGAAAAAATCAAATTAAAATCACCCCCCAAATATAGCGCATGTGATGGGGTTTGACGTAATTTAGCTAATACCCGATTTAGGAAAAGTAACTGTCCAGAATTGGGGACATATACGTTACATAGTATCACAGGGACTCCCTTCAAAGTTCCTGTTAGGATCAAGTATCATCCATTAGGGTCTGAGTCCAAGCTAATAACCTGGAAAGGGAAATTTTGAGCTATCCTAATCACCACTCCTGCTTTTTTCCTATTTAGGGTGGCTGTATATACTATTGGGTATCTTCCCCTAGCAAAGTTGAAGTATCCTGTTCCATCATGGTGTATCTCCTGCAGAAACCCAATATCTGCCTTTGAAGACTTCAATTCTCGTAGAAGGAGGCGTCTCTTAACATCCGAGTTGAGCCCCTTAACATTTAATGACATGAGACGCACCATGATAGAGCCATTGTCTCCAAAAACCCCCCAATATAAACGAGATGAAGCAATATATCTCACCCCCTTCCAGGTCCACTGGCCCCCTCTCTTGACCAAGTAGTGGCCCACCAAGCTGCCCACTCCATACTGGGATAGATACGTGATGCCGTTACCTAGGAGAAGAAAAAGAAAAGAAGGAAGACAAGAAGGGAGGAGGGAGAAGGGAAGGTAGGGAACAAACAATCTCTTGGTCACATTACCAAGTGTGACCCCATTCGAAATTAGAGTCTAAAAACAAGTCCAGAGCCCGATTACTTCTTGAACCGTGGTCAAAATCCTACATTGACTATATTCCTTCTCTGACGCGCGAACTGACATCAGGAAACTGTAAATGTCAATATGGGGGTAAAAAAACAGGAAAAAAAACGAACTAGAAGATTCCGGAAATTTCAAGTAGTCTGAGCCGTTAGAGGGCCTTCTTGCACTCCCTGCCAGCCTTGCAGTTGAGGCAGTATTATCTTATGCGGTCATATTTCTGTAGATATAAGATGATCCGTAGTGCAAGTCCCATGGTCTGTTCATGTTGACAACACAGGCAAAATAGTCCTCTTAATTTTACATCAGCGCTTAGAAGGGTGTTTGTTTTTCTCTTGAGATAGGACCAGGGGTGAGGCATGCCGTTTTTTTAGAAATAAAACAAAACCCTTCCATTTTTATTTAAAAATAACAAACACCGTTTATACTCAACGCTCATTCCATTGAAGCCCTCGTCTCCTGTAATAAAACAAAAGTAAACTACAAAATCTCTCACATGTCCGACGTTCTGTCCCACGCTGTAATTCATGTCTGGGGATAAATAGTTTTCAACCTGGACGTTGCCAAGATGTGACTGTCCATGCTGATAACCACTGATGAATGAACTGCTGCGAGTTAGCTGCCAGCTAATTAAAGCTGCCAAAAAGGAAACAGAGAAGCACATTGCTAAGGAGAGTAAAACTAATCCCAAACTGTTCTTCAACTATATCAATAGTAAAAGAATAAAAACTGAAAATGTAGGCCCCTTAAAAAATAGTGAGGAAAGAATGGTTGTAGATGACGAGGAAAAAGCTAACATATTAAACACCTTCTTCTCCACGGTATTCACGGTGGAAAATGAAATGCTAGGTGAAATCCCAAGAAACAAAGAAAACCCTATATTAAGGGTCACCAATCTAACCCAAGAAGATGTGCGAAACCGGCTAAATAAGATTAAAGTAGATAAATCTCCAGGTCCGGATGGCATACACCCACGAGTACTAAGAGAACTAAGTAATGTAATAGATAAACCATTATTTCTTATTTTTAGGGACTCTATAGCGACAGGGTCTGTTCCGCAGGATTGGCGCATAGCAAATGTGGTGCCAATATTCAAAAAGGGCTCTAAAAGTGAACCTGGAAATTATAGGCCAGTAAGTCTAACCTCTATTGTTGGTAAAATATTTGAAGGGTTTCTGAGGGATGTTATTCTGGATTATCTCAATGAGAATAACTGTTTAACTCCATATCAGCATGGGTTTATGAGAAATCGCTCCTGTCAAACCAATCTAATCAGTTTTTATGAAGAGGTAAGCTGTAGGCTGGACCACGGTGAGTCATTGGACGTGGTATATCTCGATTTTTCCAAAGCGTTTGATACCGTGCCGCACAAGAGGTTGGTACACAAAATGAGAATGCTTGGTCTGGGGGAAAATGTGTGTAAATGGGTTAATAACTGGCTTAGTGATAGAAAGCAGAGGGTGGTTATAAATGGTATAGTCTCTAACTGGGTCGCTGTGACCAGTGGGGTACTGCAGGGGTCAGTATTGGGACCTGTTCTCTTCAACATATTCATTAATGATCTGGTAGAAGGTTTACACAGTAAAATATCGATATTTGCAGATGATACAAAACTATGTAAAGCAGTTAATACAAGAGAAGATAGTATTCTGCTACAGATGGATCTGGATAAGTTGGAAACTTGGGCTGAAAGGTGGCAGATGAGTTTTAACAATGATAAATGTAAGGTTATACACATGGGAAGAAGGAATCAATGTCACCATTACACACTGAATGGGAAACCACTGGGTAAATCTGACAGGGAGAAGGACTTGGGGATCCTAGTTAATGATAAACTTACCTGGAGCAGCCAGTGCCAGGCAGCAGCTGCCAAGGCAAACAGGATCATGGGGTGCATTAAAAGAGGTCTGGATACACATGATGAGAGCATTATACTGCCTCTGTACAAATCCCTAGTTAGACCGCACATGGAGTACTGTGTCCAGTTTTGGTCACCGGTGCTCAGGAAGGATATAATGGAACTAGAGAGAGTACAAAGGAGGGCAACAAAATTAATAAAGGGGATGGGGGAACTACAATACCCAGATAGATTAGCGAAATTAGGATTATTTAGTCTAGAAAAAAGACGACTGAGGGGCGATCTAATAACCATGTATAAGTATATAAGGGGACAATACAAATATCTCGCTGAGGATCTGTTTATACCAAGGAAGGTGACGGGCACAAGGGGGCATTCTTTGCGTCTGGAGGAGAGAAGGTTTTTCCACCAACATAGAAGAGGATTCTTTACTGTTAGGGCAGTGAGAATCTGGAATTGCTTGCCTGAGGAGGTGGTGATGGCGAACTCAGTCGAGGGGTTCAAGAGAGGCCTGGATGTCTTCCTGGAGCAGAACAATATTGTATCATACAATTATTAGGTTCTGTAGAAGGACGTAGATCTGGGGATTTATTATGATGGAATATAGGCTGAACTGGATGGACAAATGTCTTTTTTCGGCCTTACTAACTATGTTACTATGTTACTATGTTACTATGAGTTCAGCGTCAGTGTGCAGTGGTGATGTCATCGAGGTTACTGTTGGTCACTGAGGCTGTGTTCCCAGCCAGGCTGAACTGCGGTGACCTCAGCACCATGAGAAAAAGTCACTGAGTTTACCGCAGTTCAGCTCGGTGAGTTCACCGCAGATCAAAGATCTGGGTGAGCCATGACATTTATTGGAATCTAGTAATTAAATAGCGAAAAAACATGATATAGTGGTCCATAGCCATGTTCAATGATTGTATGGTTCAGGTACTGTTGATATCAATATATGACCAAAGTAAAACCATGTAGAGCCCACCTCAAGCAGTATTTCTATGTTCAGTATTTAACAACATTGTCCTATAGCAATGATGGACTGTCTACATATTAGCAATATTCAGTAATGTGAGAGAATCGAGATTAATCTTGTCTATAGATATCTGAAAGGCTAAGTCCAGACAAGTGGTTGGTTTAGGCTCTCATTCACTTAGTGGACAGGTGCAGTAGCACTCAACTATTTACATGCGGTAGTCAGATCACATTTGACTCTACATTCAGTGGCTCCATAGCGGTCTAAGTCCGAAACCCCCGCAAAACGGGTCTTGGATGTATGCGCTGACGAGGCCATTGACTATAGTGATGCAGATGGAGTGAAAGTGTGCTGCCGTACATAATTTTTGGCTTTATACACCTTTTGGAGGAGGGCAGCACCATGTAGTAGACTGTCTTGTTTCTTGCCCCAACTGTCACTCCATCTGCATCATTATAGTCAAAGCCCTGTCAACGCATACACCCAAATCTTGTTTTGCAGGAATTTGGGCGTAAGCCCCAGCGAATCCACTGAGCGTAGGGTCAAACATGTGAACCCTGCCTTAGCCCTTTAGATACTGAGGGGAATTTTATCATAACAAGTATCACTTGTACACCAGTCCATGTTCTCATAGCCCACATCTATTAGGAGCCACTCCTGACTTTCTTTGGTCTGTTCATTGTGCTTGAAGATCAAATGTACAACAGCTTTGAGTTGTGAATTTTGTGCTATAATATGACAGTTTTTTTACCTTCACATTATGATGAATTTGCTGTATGGCTGTAACCCCCTATTAGAAAAGTACAAAAAGCAAAAAAAGGTAAAAAGTTATATATTTTGAGACTTTTTGAAGCCAGAAAACCAGCATAATGGGTTTTGGTAATGATGTAGCATATTGACTGCTGAGCAGCTTTTTGGGATATAGCGTTGTATGAGAAGGATTTTAGTGACTAATCCTGAGCTCCAATAAGAGACCGATCACGTGGACCGGAGTTACCATCTATTTTGTGTCAGTATTTTTTTTTATTTTTGTAATTTCCTGGGTTCTTTTGTCATTTTTGACCTTCTTGTTTTCTTGTATGTAAAGCATAGAGCATCTTTAGAGCAGGAGAGGCCTGAAGAATGGTCAGCTCATTTGTTTTAATGGCTTGATGTCTTAGGAAACATAGAGCTGTTTAAAGACACTCCAAGACTGACCACCTGCACAGCAAGTTGTTTTTTTATGTAGAAATGTACTTTATATATTCATTCTTCTTACTGTTTTCGACCGTTATCAACCTGAAAAAGACATCATGTGCATATACCCCAAGACTTCTGGTTTGTGCTTGGAAATTCTGAGTCAACACTGCCATGTGAAAGTGGCTGTAGGCAGGAATCATGTAGGTCTTGTGTATATTTTTCACTCCAAATGCAGGAGTTTGTGCAGTACGGACAGGGGTAGTCCAAACACACAGCTTGCAGTCATGAAAATCTGTGGTTCTTTGTCATGATACAAGTCACTGAAAGTCACAACTAGTAAAAGTGAAGATGATGCACTCGCCATGTCATGGAATAATCTTCTTTATTATTGCATAGCAAGTGTTAGTAGTAAAATCGCTGAATAGGAGGATTTGTGGGTTGTGATCCGCGCTGCCGGCTCATCCAAAACAGACAAAATGTACAATTAAACAGTGCTTTATTCTACGCGTTTCGGAGTGCATACGACTCCTTACTCAGGAAATTACCACAAGTACAGACAACACTTGTTACAGACTTTAAATAGGTTCAAATTTCAAATAAACGCGTCAGAGGCTCACCTGACAAATGACATCACAGGTTCTGACACATTAGCACATGATAAATATATTAAATGACAAGTGAATAATAAATGGTGTATAAAATAACTCAATTCGTCACAAATATCTACTTATCTTATACAGGAATATAGAAAAATCAATTGTAGAAAAATCCCTTCCCTCTTTTTCTTTCTTTTTTTTTTCTCCTTTTTTTTCTTCTGTATGATTGATTTTTTTCTATATTCCTATAAAAGATAAGTAGGTATTTGTGGTAGCATGGGACGGACTCTACAACCCACACAAGTGGATGAGGTAGTGCAGCTCATCCAGGATGGGACATCAGTGTGAGCTGTAGCAAGAAGGTTTGCTGTGTCTGTCAGCGTAGTGTCCAGAGGCTGGAGGTGCTACCAGGATACAGGCCAGTACACCGAGACGTGGAGGGGGCCGTAGGAGGGCAACAACCCAGCAGCAGGACCGCTACCTCAGCCTTTGTGCAAGGAGGAACAGGAGGAGCACTGCCAGAGCCCTGCAAAATGACCTCCAGCAGGCCACAAATGTGAATGTGTCTGCACAAACTGTTAGAAACCGACTCCATGAGGATGGTCTGAGTGCCCGACGTCCACAAATGGGGGTTGTGCTCACAGCCCAACACCATGCAGGATGCTTGGCATTTGCCACAGAACACCAAGATTGGAAAATTCTCTATGGACTGGCCCGCCCGTTCCCCAGACCTGAATCCGATTGAACACATCTGGGGCATCATGTCTCGTTATATCCACCATAGAAATAGCAAAGGCGTGCACTCTGGTCAATGTAGGTACGTGCAGGCTGAACCAGGGTAACCTCCAGTAGAATCACAAATAAGTAAAAAAAACAGCCGAACTCGAGTTTTTAGTTTTTTCATATGCAGAAGAGTAATTTATTATATTCACCACAGTGATATTGCGAAGCTGGGGTCACCACAATAGTATACAGGTACTGAGGTAACGTTTCGGCCCCGCTGTGGGCCTTTATCAAACCTCACTTGTTGTAGAAAAAAGGTGGAAGATACCCCGAAGTTACGGGACAGATAGTAGCATAAGGCAGGCTCCAGAGAAAAACGTTTGGTGTATATGCCGAGAAAATGTTGGTCAGGGAAGGGGAAAAGCTCCCAGTACGTGCTGCGGGTCCGGTGTGCTGGCGTCCCTGTGATTTTACTTATTCGTTATATCCACCAACGTCACACTGCACCACAGACTGTCCAGGAGTTGGCAGATGCTTTAGCCCAGGTCTAAGAGGTGATCCCTCAGGAGACAATCCGCCGCCTCATCAGGAGCATGCCCAGGCATTGTAGGGAGGTCATACAGGCACGTGGAGGCGACACATTACTGAGCATCATTTCCTAGTCTTGAGGCATTTCCACTGAAGTTGGATCAGCCTGTAACTTCATTTTCCACTTTGATTTTGAGCATCATTCCAACTCCAGACCTCCATGGGATTTTAGTGGTGGTTTACGTTGATAATTCTTAGGTTTTATTGTTCTCGACACATTCCACTACGTAATGAATAAAGATTTACAACTGGAATATTTAATTCAGTGATATCTAGGATGTGGGATTTTAGTGTTCCCTTTGTTTTTGAGCTGTGTATATATTTTTTTTTTTTAGCCATTTTTTTTTTTTTTATCTCAATGAGGTTAAATAATGTATTCATAGAAATCCCTCCTAACTATGAAGGTTATCTGCATAGTGCTGCGCTGGAGTGAAATATTCTGATTAGATAGGGCATTTGTTTTTAGTGGTTAATTAGTTTTGCTTTTAGCCTTTGATAGATATTACTTCTCATTCACTTCTCCATCATTCTTTCAGGTTCAGAATATTCCTATTACAGCTTGATATTGAAGAAAGCTGCGCAGTTTCTTTCCGACCTACAAATGAGTTTGCTGAAATTTGCATTTTCTATAAGAGCACATTCTCCCACCGTGCAGATGTTCCAACAGGTACTGTGCTAACTTCTTATTGCACTAAATGTGTCAATGATCATAAACTCTATTTCTTACCAACAATTTCTTGAAGACTAGGCTACATTTCAGATAATACATACATGTGCATAATACATGATCTTCTTTGCTTTGTTTGTCATTACCCTGACATGTAAAACCCCTATACATACTTCATATACTACTACATGATCCCTCCACTATTTCTCATTATTATATTGTCCTTGTCTTGTCTCACACTTAGCGCAGTTCAGCCTTGCACTAATTTATCTGCAATAATACAACATTGAATATTAAATTCTTTGTTTGCAAGGTTAAATTGGCGTATTGTTTAATCGGGCTGCCTTTAATGTATACCACAAGTACATTGTGCTATTTGTTTCCCATCTATTCATGAATAAAGCATTTTTTTGATGTTTGTTTTATATTGCAGTCTTGATTAGCCCTTAAAATTGTAAATCACTGCACCGATTCTGTATGTAGGACACCGTGTGCAGTCTCTGGTTGGTCAGGGACATTATTTCAGTATTTCCTTATTTCCTGATTTCTTAATATTTTAAACTCCTAGAACAGAAAACAATTTGTAATGGTTGTATTAGTCAAAGGTAGATGCTGGCTGTATAACACAGCAGCATCTGCACATTATGAGCTACTAAACCAATTTCATACTTTGCTTAACGACTTAAGAAAAAAATGTATGCCGTTGGTCGTTAACTAGTTAAAGCAGGAAAAAAAAGAAAAGAACTGAGATGATGGTCTGTAGTAATAATGTAAATAATGTATTATTTAATGCATAAATATGCAGTGGTGATGAACTGATATTAACCCCTTCCCGACCCATGACGCCACGTAGGCGTCATGAAAGTCTGTGCCAATCCGACCCATGACGCCTATGTGGCGTCATGGAAAGATCGCGTCCCTGCAGATCGGGTGAAAGGGTTAACTCCCATTTCACCCGATCTGCAGGGACAGGGGGAGTGGTAGTTTAGCCCAGGGGGGGTGGCTTCACCCCCCCGTGGCTACAATTGCTCTGATTGGCAGTTTCACTTTCAACAGCCAATCAGAGCGATTTGTAATATTTCACCTATTACAACGGGTGAAATATTACAATCCAGCCATGGCCGATGCTGCAATATCATCGGCCATGGCTGGAAATACTAATGTGCCCCCACCCCACCGATCGCCCCCCCAGCCCTCCGATCTGCCCGGTACACTGCCCCGCTCCCCTCCGTCCTGTGCTCCGCTCCTCCCCCCCGTGCTCTTGTCCGCTCACCCCCGTGCTCCAATCACCACCCCCGTGCTCCAATCACCCCCCCCGTGCTCCAATCACCCCCCCGTGCTCCAATCACCCCCCCTGCACTCCGATCCACCGCCCCCGTGCTCCGTTCCACCCCCCCGTGCTCCGTTCCACCACCCCCCCCCCCCCCGTGCTCCGTTCCGCCCCTCCCGCGTTCCGATCCACCCCCCCGTGCTCCGATTCCCCCCCCCCCGTGCTCCCCCACCACCCCATCATACTTACCGATCCTGCCGGGGTCCGTCCGTCTTCTCCCTGGGCGCCGCCATCTTCCAAAATGGCGGGCGCATGCGCAGTGCATTTTGATCACTGAGATATAATGTATCACAGTGATCAAAATAAAAAAATAATAAATGACCCCCCCCTTTTGTCACCCCCATAGGTAGGGACAATAAAAAAATAAAGATTTTTTTTTTTTTTACCACTAATGTTAGAATAGGGTTAGGGTTAGGGGTAGGGTTAGGGCTAGGGTTAGGGTTAGGGTTTCGGTATGTGTACACGTATTCTGGTCCTCTGCGGATTTTTCCGCTGCGGATTTGATAAATGCGCAGTGCTAAACCGCTGCGGATTTATCGCGGATTTACCGCATTTTTTCTGCGCCTTTCACTGCGGTTTTACAACTGCAATTTTCTATTGGAGCAGTTGTAAAACCGCTGCGGAATCAGCAGAAAGAAGCGACATGCTGCGGAATGTAAACTGCTGCGTTTCCGTGCAATTTTTCTGCAGCATGTGTACAGCGATTTTTGTTTCCCATAGGTTTACATTGAACTGTAAACTCATGGGAAACTGCTGCGGATCCGCAGCGTTTTCCGCAGCGTGTGCACATACCTTTAGAATTAGGCCATGTGCACACGGTGCGGATTTGGTCGCGGATCCGCAGCGGATTGGCCGCTGCGGATTCGCAGCAGTGTTCCATCAGGTTTACAGTACCATGTAAACCTATGGAAAACCAAATCCACTGTGCCCATGGTGCGGAAAATACAGCGCGGAAACGCTGCGTTGTATTTTCCGCAGCATGTCAATTCTTTGTGCGGATTCCGCAGCGTTTTACACCTGTTCCTCAATAGGGATCTGAAGGTGAAATCCGCACAAAAAACACTGGAAATCCGCGGAAAATCCACAGGTAAAACGCAGTGCCTTTTTACCCGCGGATTTTTCAAAAATGATGCTGAAAAATCTCACACGAATCCGCAACGTGGGCACATAGCCTTAGGGTTAGGGTTGGAATTAGGGTTGTGGTTAGGGGTGTGATTAGGGTTACGGCTACAGTTGGGATTAGGGTTAGGGGTGTGGGGGGGTTAGTGTTGGAGGTAGAATTGAGGGGTTTCCACTGTTTAGGCACATCAGGGGTCTCCAAACACAACATGGCGCCACCATTGATTCCAGCCAATCTTGTATTCAAAAAGTCAAATGGTGCTCCCTCACTTCCGAGCCCCGACGTGTGCCCAAGCAGTGGTTTACCCCCACATATGGGGTAAAAGCATACTCGGGATGAACTGCGTAACAATTACTGGGGTCCAATTTCTCCTGTTACCCTTGAGAAAATAAAAAATTGCTTGCTAAAACATCATTTTTGAGGAAAGAAAAATGATTTTTTATTTTCACGGCTCTGCGTTGTAAACGTCTGTGAAGCACTTGGGGGTTCAAAGTGCTCACCACATATCTACATAAGTTCCTTGGGGGGTCTAGTTTCTAAAATGGGGTCATTTGGGGGGGGTTTCTACTGTTAAGCCACATCAGGGGCTCTGCAAACGCAACGTGACGCCCACAGAGCATTCCATCAAAGTCTGCATTTCAAAACATCACTACTTCGCTTCCGAGCCCCGGCATGTGCCCAAACAGTGGTTTACCCCCACATATGGGGTATCCGCGTACTCAGGAGAAACTGGACAACAACTTTTGGGGTCAAATTTCTCCTGTTACCCTTGGGAAAATAAAAAATTGCAGGCTAAAAGATCATTTTTGAGAAATAATTTTTTTTATTTTCATGGCTCTGCGTTATAAACTTCTGTGAAGCACTTGGGGGTTCAAAGTCCTCACCACACATCTAGATTAGTTCCTTTGGGGGTCTAGTTTCCAAAATGGGGTCATTTGTGGGGGATCTCCAATGTTTAGGCATACAGGGGCTCTCCAAACGTGACATGGTGTCCGCTAATGATTGGAGCTAATTTTCCATTTAAAAAGCCAAATGGCGTGCCTTCCCTGCCGAGCCCTGCCGTGCGCCCAAACAGTGGTTTACCCCCACATATGGGGTATCAGCGTACTCAGGACAAACTGGACAAGAACATTTGGGGTCCAATTTCTCCTAATACCCTTGGCAAAATAGGAAATTCCAGGCTAAAAAATCAATTTTGAGGAAAGAAAAATTATTTTTTATTTTCATGGCTCTGCGTTATAAACTTCTGTGAAGCATCTGGGGGTTTAAAGTGCTCAATATGCATCTAGATAAGTTCCTTGGGGGTCTAGTTTCCAAAATGGGGTCACTTGTGGGGGAGCTCCAATGTTTAGGCACACAGGGGCTCTCCAAACGCGACATGGTGTCCGCTAACAATTGGAGCTAATTTTCCATTCAAAAAGTCAAATGGCGCGCCTTCCCTTCCGAGCCCTGCCTTGTGCCCAAACAGTGGTTTACCCCCACATATGAGGTATCTGCGTACTCGGGAGAAATTGCCCAACAAATTTTATGATCCATTTTATCCTATTGCCCATGTGAAAATGAAAAAATTGAGGCGAAAATAATTTTTTAGTGAAAAAAAGTACTTTTTCATTTTTACAGATCAATTTGTGAAGCACCTGGGGGTTCAAAGTGCTCACTATGCATCTAGATAAGTTCCTTGGGGCGTCTAGTTTCCAAAATGGGGTCACTTGTGGGGGAGCTCCAATTTTTAGGCACACGGGGGCTCTCCAAACGTGACATGGTGTCCGCTAAAGAGTGGAGCCAATTTTTCATTCAAAAAGTCAAATGGCGCTCCTTCCCTTCCAAGCCCTGCCGTGCGCCCAAACAGTGGTTTACCCCCACATATAAGGTATCAGTATACTCAGTACAAATTGGACAACAACTTTCGTGGTTCAGTTTCTCCTTTTACCATTGGGAAAATAAAAAAATTGTTGCTAAAAGATAATTTTTGTGACTAAAAAGTTAAATGTTCATTTTTTCCTTCCATGTTGCTTCTGCTGCTGTGAAGTACCTGAAGGGTTAATAAACTTCTTGAATGTGGTTTTGAGTACCTTGAGGGGTGCATTTTTTTTAGAATGGTGTCACTTTTGGGTATTTTCAGCCATATAGACCCCTCAAACTGACTTGAAATGTGAGGTGGTCCCTAAAAAAAAAATGGTTTTGTAAATTTCGTTGTAAAAATGAGAAATCGCTGGTCAAATTTTAACCCTTATAACTTCCTAGCAAAAAAAAATTTTGTTTCCAAAATTGTGCTGATGTAAAGTATACATGTGGGAAATGTTATTTATTAACTATTTTGTGTCACATAACTCTCTGGTTTAACAGAATAAAAATTCAAAATGTGAAATTTTCAAAATTTTTGCCAAATTTCCGTTTTTATCACAAATAAACGAAGAATTTATTGACCTAAATTTACCACTAACATGAAGCCCAATATGTCACGAAAAAACAATCTCAGAACCGCTAGGATCCATTGAAGCGTTCCTGAGTTATTACCTCATAAAGGGACACTGGTCAGAATTGCAAAAAACGGCAAGGTCTTTAACCCCTTCATGACCATGGGATTTTTCATTTTTCCGTGTTTGTTTTTCACTCCCCTCCTTCCCAGAGCCATAACTTTTTTATTTTTCCGTGAATTTGGCCATGTGGGGGCTTATTTTTTGCGGGACGAGTTGTACTTTTGAACGACATCATTGGTTTTAGCATGTCGTGTACTAGAAAACGGGAAAAAAATTCCAAGTGTGGTGAAATTGCAAAAAAAAGTGCAATCCCACACTTGTTTTTTGTTTGGCTTTTTTGCTAGGTTCACTAAATGCTAAAACTGACCTGCCATTATGATTCTCCAGGTCATTACGAGTTCATAGACACCTAACATCACTAGGTTATTTTTTATCTAAGTGGTGAAAAAAAAATTCCAAACTTTGCTAAAAAAAAAAAAAAAAAAAAAAATTGCGCCATTTTCCGATACTCGTAGCGTCTCCATTTTTCGTGATCTGGGGTCGGTTGAGGGCTTATTTTTTGCGTGCCGAGATGACGTTTTTAATGATGGCATTTTGGTGCAGATACGTTCTTTTGATCGCCCGTTATTGCATTTTAATGCAATGTCGCGGCGACCTAAAAAACGTAATTCTTGGCGTTTCGAATTTTTTTCTTGCTACGCCGTTTAGCGATCAGGTTAATGCTTTTTTTTAATTGATAGATCGGGCGATTCTGAGTGCGGCGATACCAAATGTGTAGATTTGATTTTTTTTTTTTTTTATTTATTTTGATTGGGGCGAAAGGGGGGTGATTTAAACTTTTATATTTTTTATTTTTTTCACATTTTTTTTAACTTTTTTTTTTTTAACTTTTGCCATGCTTCAATAGCCTCCATGGGAGGCTAGAAGCAGGCACAACGCGATCGGCTCTGCTACATAGCAGCGATCTGCTGATCGCTGCTATGTAGCAGAAATGGAGGTGTGCTGTGAGCGCCGACCACAGGGTGGCGCTCACAGCCACCGGTCATCAGTAACCATAGAGGTCTCAAGGACCTCTATGGTTACAATGGAGACGCATCGCCGACCCCCGATCATGTGACGGGGGTCGGCGATGACGTCATTTCCGGCCGCCCGGCCGGATGCGGTAGTTAAATGCCGCTGTCTGCGATTGACAGCGGCATTTAACTAGTTAATAGGTGCGGGCAGATCGCGATTCTGCCCGCACCTATTGCGGGCACATGTCAGCTGTTCAAAACAGCTGACATGTCCTGGCTTTGATGCGGGCTCACCGCGGAGCCCTGCATCAAAGCAGGGGATCTGACCTCGGACGTACTATCCCGTCCGAGGTCAGAAAGGGGTTAAGGTCAAAATAGGCTGGGTCATGAAGGGGTTAAAAGAAGGCGCATATCAAACTTGATGTATGGCGTTATAACAAATTGCTGAACATAAACATCAAACCTAAATCAGGTTTGTGACATGCAGATGTTATGTCACATGGTATATACATAATAATGAAATTCCAAAGTAGTTTCAGAGTCATCAAGAAAAATAGAATGCAGAACTTTAAGTAGGGCATTTTGGATTCTGCAGAGCAGGTTTTGCTGGCCATTTTTATTTGGAGGAAAGCAAGCGTTCCAGTTACTGTGAATATTGGAAACCTTTTTTTTTTTTTTTTTACACTGACATGACGGAACTGAATGGGGGCTTGATTTTGTGGGATAAGTTAAAGTTTTTATTGGGACTTAATTTTGGGATAAATTACAGTTCTTGTTTTATATTTCTTTTAGGATGGGTTCATGTTTACCTTGTTCTCTACACTGAGCATTTACGTTGGGGTTTCCGTCTAAATATGCAAAAACAGGATTCAGATGGCACACCTGACAGAACTATACACTTTAATGAGGCAGTCAACAAAGGCCAAACCGACTCAATCAGCCTCAGTATATTGAATGTTTTCATCCGGGGTGCAGTTTCAATCACATTTTTGGACATTTAAATAGAAACTCCAATGTAAGTGCTCAGCGTAAAGAATGGGAGAAGTGGGAAGTAGGGCTATTTCTGTCTTTTTTTTTTTTTTAAGCCCTTTCTGCCATCTGGCATACTATCCCGTCGAGGTGACCTGGGACCTAATACCCAGGGACGGGATAGTACGTCATAGACGATTATTACAGCTGACATCCGGCACATTAACCCCCGGAACACTGCGATTAAACACGATCGCAGCATTCCGGTGGCATAGGGAAGCATCGCGCAGGGAGGGGGCTCACGTCATCGTTGTTCCAAGCGTCACCTCCCTGCAGGCCCCGGATCCAAGATGGCCGTGGGGCTCCTTCTGGGTCCTGCAGGGAGGTGGCTTGCAACCGCCTGCTAAGAGCAGGCACCGGCAAGCCTGCAGCACTGCCTGTCAGATCGCTGAACTGACACAATGCTTCGCAAAGTGTCAGATCAGCGATCTGACACTATACAACTATGTCCCACTCTGGGACAAAGTAAAGTTTATAAATAAATTTACATGTGTTTTAAAAAAAAAAAAAAAATTCCTAAATAAATACAAAAATATATATTGTTCTAATAAATACATTTCTTTATGTAAATAAAAAAACAATAAAAGTACACATATTTAGTATCGCCGCATCTGTAACTACCCTACCTATAAAACTGTTCCACTAGTTAACCTCTTCAGTCAACACAGTAAAAAAAGAGGCAAAAAACGCTTTATCATACCGCCGAACAAAAAGTGGAATAACACGCGATCAAAAAGACTGATATAAATAAACATGGTACTGCGGAAAACATCATCTTGTCCCGCAAAAAAACGAGCCGCCATACAGCATCATCAGCGAAAAAATAAGTTAGTCCTCAGAATAAAGTGATGCAAAAATAATAATTTTTTATATAAAATAGTTTTTATCGTATAAAAGCGCAAAAACATAAAAAAGATGAGGTATCGCTGTAATCGTACTGACCCGAAGAATAAAACTGCTTTATCCATTTTACCAAACATTGAACGGTATAAACGCCCCCCACCCCACTCAAAAAAAAAAAAAAAAAAAAAAAAGAAATTCATGAATAACTGTTTTTTTGTCATTCTGCCTCACAAAAATTGGGATAAAAAGCGATCAAAAAATGTCACTTGCCCGAAAATGTTACCAATAAAAACGTCAACTCGCCCCGCAAAAATCAAGACCTCAAATGACTGTGGGTCAAAATATGGAAAAATTATAGCTCTCAAAATGTGGAGACGCAAAAACTTTTTTGCAATAAAAAGCATCTTTTAGTGTGTGACAGCTGTCAATCCGCTAAAAACCCTCGCTATATATAGTAAATCAAACCCCCCTTCATCACCCCCTTAGTTAGGGAAAAATAATAAATTTAAAAAAAATTATTTATTTCCATTTTCTCATTAGGGTTAGGGCTAAAGTTAGTGTTGGGGCTAAAGTTAGGGTTTGGATTAGGGTTAGGGGTGTGGTTAGGGTTATAGTTGGGGTTAGGGTTTGGATTGGGGTTAGGGGTGTGTTTGCATTAGGATTTCAGTTAGAATTGGGGGGGTTTCCACTGTTTAGGCACATCAGGGGCTCTCCAAATGCGACATGGCGTCCGATCTCAATTCCAGCCAATTCTGCATTGAAAAAGTAAAACAGTGCTCCTTCCCTTCCAAGCTCTCCCGTGCGCTCAAACAGGCGTTTACCCCAACATATGGGGTATCGGCGTACTCGGGACAAATTGGACAACAACTTTTGGCATCCAATTTCTCTTTTTACCCTTGGGAAAATAAACATTTGGGGGCTAAAAATCATTTTTGTGGTGAAAAAATGATTTATTTTTTTTTTATTTTCACAGCTGCGTTATAAACTGTAGTGAAGCACTTGGGGGTTCAAAGTTCTCACAACACATCTAGACAAGTTCCTTAGGGGGTCTACTTTCCAAAATGGTGTCACTTGTCGGGGGTTTCCACTGTTTTAGGCACATCAGGGGCTCTCCAAACGTGACATGCGTCCTATCTCAATTCCTGTCAATTTTGCATTGAGAAGTCAAAAGGCGCTCTTTCCCTTCTGAGCTCTGCCATGCTCCCAAACAGTGGTTTACCCCCACATATGGGGTATCGACGTACTCGGGACAAATTGCACAACAACTTTTCGGGTCCAATTTCTTTTGTTATCCTTGGGGAAAATAAAAAATTGGGGGCGAAAAGATCATTTTTGTGAAAAAATGATTTTTTTTTTATTTTTACGGCTCTACATTATAAACTTCTGTGAAGCACTTTGGTGGGTCAAATTGCTCAACACACATCTAGATATGTTCCTTAGGGGGTCTACTTTCCAAAATGGTGTCAATTGTGGGAGGTTTCTATGTTTAGGCACATCAGGGGCTCTCCAAACGCGACATGGCGTCCCATCTCATTTCCAGTCCATTTTGCATTGAAAAGTTAAATGGCGCTCCTTCTCTTCCGAGATATGCCATGCTCCCAAACCGTGGTTTACCCCCACATATGGGTTATCCGCGTACTCGGGACAAATTGTTCAACAGCTTTTGGGGTCCAGTTTCTCCTGTTATCCTTGGTAAAATAAAACAAATTGGATCTGAAGTAAATTCTTTGAAAAAAAAGTTAAATGTTAATTTTTTTTAACCCCTTCATGACCCAGCCTATTTTGACCTTAAAGACCTTGCCGTTTTTTGCAATTCTGACCAGTGTCTCTTTATGAGGTAATAACTCGGGAACGCTTCAACGGATCCTAGCGGTTCTGAGATTGTTTTTTCGTGACATATTGGGCTTCATGTTAGTGGTAAATTTAGGTCAATAAATTCTGCGTTTATTTGTGATAAAAACGGAAATTTGGCGAAAATTTTGAAAATTTCGCAATTTTCACATTTTGAATTTTTATTCTGTTAAACCAGAGAGTTATGTGACACAAAATAGTTAATAAATAACATTTCCCACACGTCTACTTTACATCAGCACAATTTTTGAAACAAAATTTTTTTTTTTGCTAGGAAGTTATAAGGGTTAAAATTTGACCAGCGATTTCTCATTTTTACAACGAAATTTACAAAACCATTTTTTTTAGGGACCACCTCACATTTGAAGTCAGTTTGAGGGGTCTATATGGCTGAAAATACCCAAAAGTGACACCATTCTAAAAACTGCACCCCTCAAGGTGCACAAAACCACATTCCAGAAGTTTATTAACCCTTCAGGTGCTTCACAGCAGCAGAAGCAACATGAAAGGAAAAAATGAACATTTAACTTTTTAGTCACAAAAACGATCTTTCAGCAACAATTTTTTTATTTTCCGAATGGTAAAAAGAGAAACTGAACCACGAAAGTTGTTGTCCAATTTGTCCTGAGTACGCTGATACCTCATATGTGGGGGTAAACCACTGTTTGGGCGCACGGCAGGGCTTGGAAGGGAAGGAGCGCCATTTGACTTTTTGAATGAAAAATTGGCTCCACTCTTTAGCGGACACCATGTCACGTTTGGAGAGCCCCCGTGTGCCTAAAAATTGGAGCTCCCCCCACAAGTGACCCCATTTTGGAAACTAGACGCCCCAAGGAACTTATCTAGATGCATAGTGAGCACTTTGAACCCCCAGGTGCTTCACAAATTGATCCGTAAAAATGAAAAAGTACTTTTTTTTTCACAAAAAATTTATTTTTGCCTCAATTTTTTCATTTTCACATGGGCAATAGGATAAAATGGATCCTAAAATTTGTTGAGCAATTTCTCCCGAGTACGCCGATACCTCATATGTGGGGGTAAACCACTGTTTGGGCACAAGGCAGGGCTCGGAAGGGAAGGCGCGCCTTTTGACTTTTTGAATGGAAAATTAGCTCCAATTGTTAGCGGACACCATGTCGCATTTGGAGCGCCCCTGTGTGCCTATGCAATGGAGCTCCCCCACAAGTGACCCCATTTTGGAAACTAGACCCCCCCAAGGAACTTATCTAGATGCATACTGAGCACTTTAAACCCCCAGGTGCTTCACAGAAGTTTATAATGCAGAGCCATGAAAATAAAAAATAATTTTTCTTTTCTCAAAAATGATTTTTTAGCCTGGAATTTCCTATTTTGCCAATGGTAATAGGAGAAATTGGACCACAAATGTTGTTGTCCAGTTTGTCCTGAGTACGCAGATACCTCATATGTGGGGGTAAACCACTGTTTGGGCGCACGGCAGGGCTCAGAAGGGAAGGCACGCCATTTGGCTTTTTAAATGGAAAATTAGCTCCAATCATTAGCGGACACCATGTCACGTTTGGAGAGCCCCTGATGTGCCTAAACATTGGAGATCCCCCACAAGTGACCCCATTTTGGAAACTAGACCCCCAAAGGAACTAATCTAGATGTGTGGTGAGCACTTTGAACCCTCAAGTGCTTCACAGAAGTTTATAACGCAGAGCCATGAAAATAAAATAAAAAATTTCTTTTCTCAAAAATGATTTTTTAGCCCGCAATTTTTTATTTTCCCAAGGGTAACAGGAGAAATTTGACCCCAAAAGTTGTTGTCCAGTTTCTCCTGAGTACGCCGATACCCCATGTGTGGGGGTAAACCACTGTTTGGGCGCACGTCGGGGCTCAGAATGGAAGTAGTGACTTTTGAAATGCAGACTTTGATGGAATGGTCTGCGGACGTCACGTTGCGTTTGCAGAGCCCCTGGTGTGCCTAAACAGTAGAAACCCCCCACAAGTGACCCCATTTTGGAAACTAGACCCCCCAAGGAACTTATCTAGATATGTGCTGAGCACTTTGAACCCCCAAGTGCTTCACAGACGTTTACAACGCAGAGCCGTGAAAATAAAAAATCATTTTTCTTTCCTCAAAAATGATGTTTTAGCAAGCAATTTTTTATTTTCTCAAGGGTAACAGGAGAAATTGGACCCCAGTAATTGTTGCGCAGTTTGTCCTGAGTATGCTGGTACCCCATATGTGGGGGTAAACCACTGTTTGGGCACACGTCGGGGCTCGGAAGTGAGGGAGCACCATTTGACTTTTTGAATACAAGATTGGCTGGAATCAATGGTGGCGCCATGTTGCGTTTGGAGACCCCCTGATGTGCCTAAGCAGTGGAAACCCCTCAATTCTAACTCCAACACTAAGGCCAACACACCCCTAAACCTTATCCCAACTGTAGCCATAACCCTAATCACAACCCTAACCCCAACACACCCCTAACCACAACCCTAATTCCAACCCAACCCTAACCCTAAGGCTATGTGCCAACGTTGCGGATTCGTAAGAGATTTTTCAGCACCATTTTTGAAAAATCCGCGGGTAAAAGGCACTGCGTTTTACCTGCGGATTTTCCGCGGATTTCCAGTGTTTTTTGTGCGGATTTCACCTGTGGATTCCTATTGAGGAACAAGTGTAAAACGCTGCGGAATCCGCACAAAGAATTGACATGCTGCGGAAAATACAACACAGCGTTTCCGCGCGGTATTTTCCGCACCATGGGCACAGCGGATTAGGTTTTCCATATGTTTACATGGTACTGTAAACCTGATGGAACACTGCTGCGAATCCGCAGCCAAATCCGCACCGTGTGCACATAGCCTAATTCTAAAGGTATGTGCACACACTGCTGAAAACGCTGCGGATCCGCAGCAGTTTCCCATGAGTTTACAGTTCAATGTAAACCTATGGGAAACAAAAATCGCTGTACACATGCTGCGGAAAAACTGCACGGAAACGCAGCGGTTTACATTCCGCAGCATGTCGCTTCTTTCTGCGGATTCCGCAGTGGTTTTACAACTGCTCCAATAGAAAATCGCAGTTGTAAAACCGCAGTGAAATGCGCAGAAAAACTGCGGTAAATCCACAGCGGTTTAGCACTGCGGATTTATCAAATCCTCTGCGGAAAAATCCGCAGAGGACCAGAATACGTGTGCACATCCCGAACCCTAACCCTATCCCTACCCCTAACCCTACCCCTAACCCTACCCCTAACCCTAACCCTAGTTCTTACCCCAACCTTAGTGGAAAAAAAAAAATTATTTTTTTTTTTATTGTCCCTACCTATGGGGGTGACAAAGGGGGGGGTCATTTACTATTTTTTTTATTTTGATCACTGAGGTTATATCTCAGTGATCAAAATTCACTCTGGAACGAATCTGCTGGCCGGCAGATTCGGCGGGCGCACTGCACATGCGCCCTCCATTTTGGAAGATGGCGGCGCCCGGGAAAGAAGACGGACATCGGCAGGCTCGGCAAGTATAAGGGGGGGGGAGATCAGGGCACGGGGGGGGGGGGCGTCGGAGCACGGGGGGGGGTGGGCGTCGGAGCATGGATGAGGATCGGTGTGCGGGTGGATTGGAGCACGGGGTGGGGGATCGCTGTGCAGGGGGGTGAATCGGAGCACGGGGGGGGGGATCGCTGTGCGGGGGGGGGATCGGAGCACGGGGGGGTTTCATTGGAGCACGGGGTGTGTGATTGGAGCACAGGGGGAGCGGACAGGAGGAAGGGGGAGCGGAGCACTGGACGGAGGGGAGCGCTGCACAGATCGGGGGGCTAGGGGGGGCGATCGGTGGGGTGGGTGCACATTAGTATTTCCAGCCATGGCCGATGATATTGCAGCATCGGCCATGGCTGGATTGTAATATTTCACCAGTTTTTTAGGTGAAATATTACAAATCGCTCTGATTGGCAGTTTCACTTTCAACAGCCAATCAGAGCGATCGTAGCCACGGGGGGGTGAAGCCACCCCCCCTGGGCTAAACTACCACTCCCCCTGTCCCTGCAGATCGGGTGAAATGGGAGTTAACCCTTTCACCCGATCTGCAGGGACGCGATCTTTCTGTGACACAGCATATGCGTCACAGGTCGGATTGGCACCGACTTTCATGACGCATACGCTGTGTCACAGGTCGGGAAGGGGTTAAACATTCAAACAATTCCTGTGAAACACCTGAAGGATTAATAAACTTCAAGATTGTGGGGTGCAGGTTTTAGAATGGATATTTTCTATCATATAGACCCTCAACGTTACTTCAAATGTGATGTGGTCCCTAAACAAAAAAAATGGTGTAAAAAATGTGAAATTGCTGGTCAACTTTTAACCCTTATAACTCCCTAACAAAAAAAAAATTTGTTCCAAAATTGTGCTGATGTAAAGTAGACATGTGGTAAATGTTACTTATTAAGTACTAGATGGTGGCCCGATTCTAACGCATTGGGTATTCTAGAATATGTATGTGTGTATGTATGTATGTATGTATGTAGCAGCCATATAGTATATAGCAGAGGCCACGTAGTATATAGCAAATACTACGTGGCCTGTGCTATATACTATGTGGCTGCTATATACATACATCTTGTAGAATACCCGATGCGTTAATACAGGCCACACAGTATATAACAGTGGCCACGCAGTATATAACACAGCCCACATACTATATAACACAACCAACGCAGTATATAACACAGGGCATGTAGTATATCGCACAGCCCACGCAGTATATCACAGCCCACGTACTATATAACACAGGCCACACAGTATATAGCAGCCACGCAGTATATAACACAGACTACGCTGTATATAACACAGCCCATGTAACATATAACACTGCCCATGTAGTATATAGCACAGCCCACGGAGTATATAACACTGCCCACGCAGTATTTAGCAGTGTTGGCACCATATCAGTGTGGGCACCATAATTAAAATAAATAGTTATATACTCACCCCCTAGGATCCAGCGAAACTCTGGCGATGCGCGCGCGGCTGCCGCCATCTTCCTTCCCAGGATGCATTGCGAAATTACCCAGATGACTTAGTGGTCTCACGAGACCGCTAAGTCTTCTGGGTAATTTCGCAATGCATCTCTGAGAACGGAAGATGGCGGCCGGCGTGAGCGCATCATCGTACGACGGAAGGTGAGAATAGCAGTTTTTTTTTCTTTTTTTTTTTTTACATTCCATCTTTTTACTATTGATGCTGCATAGGCAGCATCAATAGTAAAAAAGTTGGGGACACACAGGGTTAATAGCAGCGGTAATGGAGCACGGTACCCACGGCCCATTACCGCTGGCATTAACTGTGTGAGCGGTGACTGGAGGGGTTTACGGAGTGGGCGCCGGGCACTGACTGTAGGGGAGGGACTAATCGGACTGTGCCCGTCGCTGATTGGTCACTGCAGCCATGACAGGCAGCTGGCGAGACCAATCAGCGACGCGGGATTTCCGTCTTTCTGTTGGCAACTTCCGTAACGGAAGTACCCCTTAGACAATTATATATACCGTATATACCCGAGTATAAGCCGACCCCACCCCCCCACTCAAAATTTTGCCACAAAAAACTGTGAAAACTTAATGACTCGAGTATAAGCCTAGGGTGGGAAATGCAGCAGCTACCGGTAAATGTCAAAAGTAAAAATAGATACCAATAAAAGTAAAATTGAGACATCAGTAGGTTAAGTGTTTTTGAATATCCATATTGAATCAGGAGCCCCATATAATGCTCCATAAAGTTTATGATGGCCCCATGGAAGCATCAAATCTTTTTTTTTGGCAGAACAACACCTGTCATCCCTGATGACACTACACATAAGGGGCATAGAAAACACACAAGCAGACTTCCTGAGTCGCATAGGCTTAAGACACGGGGAATGGTCCCTAAACCCCCAGATATTCCAATAAATAGTCCAAGCCTGTGGCACACCAGAAATAGACTTGTTTGCCAACTCACACAACAAAGTCAAAAAGTTCTGCTCCTTAAATCCAAGAGAACATCCTTTCGCAGTAGATGCCCTAATGATACCCTGGAAGTTCTCTCTGGCCTACACATTCCCCCCGATAGTGATGATTCCAGCTATGATCCGGAAGATCAGAGAGGATCAAGCGAAAATTATCCTCATAGCTCCATTCTGGCCAAGGAGACCATGGTTCTCCCTTCTAAGGCAGATGTCGTTAACGGACCCATGGATTCCGCCAGAGGTTCCGGACCTGCTAACCCAGGGCCCAGTGACCCACTCTCAGGTGAAGGGCTTCCATCTGGCAGCCTGGAATTTGAGAGGGCGTTACTAAGTCGCTAAGGATTCTCACCAGGTTTAATCTCCACCTTATTGAAAAGCAGAAAACCCATAACCTCTAGGATCTATGGTAGGACATAGAAAAAAATTCTCAACTTCCTGGGTGAACCATTGGGGGAGGTGGCTCCAGTGGGTCCTATCCTAGAATTTCTGCAAGCAGGATTACATCTTGGGTTAGCAACCAGCACCCTTAAAGTTCAGGTTTCAGCCTTGGGGGCCCTATATAACTGTAATCTTGCATCAAATAGATGGGTTTCACGGTTCATAAATCTTGTAGTAGATCTTGACCGGTCGTTATCCCAAAAATCCCTCCTTGGGATCTAAATTTAGTCTTAGAAGCCCTAACTAAAGACCGTTTTGAGCCCTTGCAGGAGTTATCACCTAAGTTACTTACCCTACGTGCCGATGTTAATGCTTCTAGTAGAACTGTTTTAAGGGTAAGTGATTTACAGGCCCTGTCAATATGCCCTCCTTATACTCAGGTCTTTGACAGGATCGTTCTAAGACCAGACCCGGCGTATCTCCCGAAGGTGGTTCAAAAGTTCCATAGGAGTCAAAGAGATTACTTTACCATCATTCTGTAGTAATCCTAGAAATCCAGGGGAACAAAAGTTCCACATGCTAGATGTAAGAAGATCTATGTTACAATACATATCTATAACTAGAGCGTGTGGGGTAACTAAAAGTACTATTACTAGATGGATCAGGGAGGCCATTAGTTTATCCTACTCTGCGAGTGTCACTCCGGTTCCTGAAGGCATCAAGGCTCACTCCTCCAGAGCCGTGGCTACCTCCTGGGCAGAGAAGGCTGAGGTATCAATTGATCAAATTTGCAAGGCCGCTACCTGGTCCTCACCCTCAACTTTTTTCAAGCACTACCGGTTAGATCTTTCTTCCTCTGCTGACCTAACGTTTGGTAGAAGGGTACTACAAGCGGTGGTCCCTCCCTAAGGTTTCATTCTACAAAAGTCTCTCAGGTGTGCCTTCATGGGGGAAGGGAAAACACCAAGGTTACTTACCGATAGCCGTTTTTTCCAGAACCCATGACGGCACCCGTATATTCCCCCCCTTTATCACCTTTTCGGTGTGCACTATTGCTTTGGGTTTTATTTTAGTTAATATGATGTGGTGCTGGATTTGGATTTATTTTCAGTAGGGTTTACTGTCCTGACTGGGCGGATCCGCCCAGTCAGGACAGGAAGCACTACTGAAAATAAAAGGGCGGTACCTCTGTCGCTTCAGTTGGTTTTCAGAGCATGAGAGGCCCCCCTGGTTAGTACACATGGCAAATCCAGCACCACATCATATTAACTAACCTTCGTCTGGCTGAGTAGGTACAATTGTAACTATTCCGTTTTAAAATTGCAATAACTTTTTTTCGAAAAGCCGTAGAGGGCTGAAATTTCGTGACATCTCTGCAGTTTTGGTCCAGAATATATTGGCCAAATTTCAATAAAATATATATGAAGGTACAATTGTACCTCTGCAGCCTGTTAACGTTGTAAAATTATGCAGCCTGACAAAGGTTAAAATAGCACCCAAAGCAATAGTGCACACCGAAAAGGTGATAAAGGGGGAGGGATATGGGTGCCGTCATGGGTTCCGGAAAAACCGGCTACCGGTAAGTAACCTTGGTGTTTCTGCTCAGCGTGAATCGACTTTCATCAGTGAACAACACTGAGGCTAATTGGTCCCTCGTCCAGCATAGATGCTCCCTGGTGATGACTCCTGTGCCTGGTGGTATGGTCAGGTACCCTTGCAGGTCTCTTCCAGTCCCTCTGTGACTCTTCCAGTCCCTTCCATTTCGCGGCCGGACTGTGCCTGTCGCTGATTGGTCGGGACCAATCAGCGACTTGGGATTTCCTTGACAGACAAACAGACGGAAGGCGCCAGGACTTCAAAGGGCCTTCGGAAGGTGAGTGTTTTTTTTTTTTATTTTAAGTCTCTTTTTTAACCACGCATATAGTGCCCACGTTGCTATATACTACGTGGGCTCTGTTACATACTGCGTGGGCTCTGTTATATACTACATCTCTGTGCTATACAGGTCCTTCTCAAAAAATTAGCATATAGTGTTAAATTTCATTATTTACCATAATGTAATGGTTACAATTAAACTTTCATATATTATAGATTCATTATCCACCAACTGAAATTTGTCAGGTCTTTTATTGTTTTAATACTGATGATTTTGGCATACAACTCCTGATAACCCAAAAAACCTGTCTCAATAAATTAGCATATTTCACCCATCCAATCAAATAAGTGTTTTTTAATAACAAACAAAAAAACCATCAAATAATAATGTTCAGTTATGCACTCAATACTTGGTCGGGAATCCTTTGGCAGAAATGACTGCTTCAATGCGGCGTGGCATGGAGGCAATCAGCCTGTGACACTGCTGAGATGTTATGGAGGCCCAGGATGCTTCAATAGCGGCCTTAAGCTCATCCAGAGTGTTGGGTCTTGCGTCTCTCAACTTTCTCTTCACAATATCCCACAGATTCTCTATGGGGTTCAGGTCAGGAGAGTTGGCAGGCCAATTGAGCACAGTAATACCATGGTCAGTAAACCATTTACCAGTGGTGTTGGCACTGTGAGCAGGTGCCAGGTCAGCATGAAGTGCTCCAAAATCTCCTGATAGCTACCTGCATTGACCCTGCCCTTGATGAAACACAGTGGACCAACACCAGCAGCTGACATGGCACCCCACACCATCACTGACTGTGGGTACTTGACACTGGACTTCAGGCATTTTGGCATTTCCTTCTCCCCAGTCTTCCTCCAGACTCTGGCACCTTGATTTCCGAATGACATGCAAAATTTGCTTTCATCAGAAAAAAGTACTTGGGACCACTTAGCAACAGTCCAGTGCTGCTTCTCTGTAGCCCAGGTCAGGCGCCTCTGCCGCTGTTTATGGTTCAAAAGTGGCTTTACCTGGGGAATGCGGCACCTGTAGCCCATTTCCTGCACACGCCTGTGCACGGTGGCTCTGGATGTTTCCACACCAGACTCAGTCCACTGCTTCCTCAGGTTCCCCAAGGTCTGGAATCGGTCCTTCTCCACAATCTTCCTCAGGGTCCGGTCTCCTCTTCTCGTTGTACAGCGTTTTCTGCCACATTGTTTCCTTCCAACAGACTTACCATTGAGGTGCCTTGATACAGCACTCTGGGAACAGCCTATTTGTTGAGAAATTTCTTTCTGGGTCTTACCCTCTTGCTTGAGGGTGTCAATGATGGCCTTCTTGACATCTGTCAGGTCGCTAGTCTTACCCATGATGGGGGTTTTGAGTAATGAACCAGGCAGGGAGTTTATAAAAGCCTCAGGTATCTTTTGCATGTGTTTAGAGTTAATTAGTTGATTCAGAAGATTAGGGTAATAGGTCTTTTAGAGAACCTTTTCTTGATATGCTAATTTATTGAGACAGGTTTTTTGGGTTATCAGGAGTTGTATGCCAAAATCATCAGTATTAAAGCAATAAAAGACCTGACAAATTTCAGTTGGTGGATAATGAATCTATAATATATGAAAGTTTAATTGTAATCATTACATTATGGTAAATAATGAAATTTAACACTATATGCTAATTTTTTGAGAAGGACCTGTAGACTATGTAGCTGGGCAATATACTACGTGACTGTCCAATATACTACGTGGCTCTACAATATACTACATGGCTCTGCTATATACTACGTAGCTGACCAATATACTAGGTACCTGTGCAATACACTACGTAGCTGTGCAATACACTACGTGGCTATGTTATATACTACGTAGCTCCGAAGTGTGGCTCAAATCCTGCGCCAATTCGCGGGAGGACTGCGCCTGTCGGGGGCGCAGGATGTCGGGGATTCTGGGCGCATGATGTCGGGGGTTCGGGGTGCAGGATGTTGGAGGTTTGCACATGCTTGGTGTAGCTGTAGCTCTGCTCCATGTTCCCGGCACCCCTGCTTGTCACTCGGGTGCCTCTGCTCCCTCTACCGGGTGACCCTGCTCCTTCTCCCTGGCGCCCTGGCTCTCCGCACATGCAGGACTCCGGGTGCCCGCGCACAATAGGTAGTTACAGGCCGGCGTCCTCGCAGCCCCCTCTACCCTCCACTCTTTGTCCTCTCCTGGTTCCTGGCTTCCTCCCCGCCTCCCTCGCTCAACCGGGATGGTACACGCACTGTCCAGACGCCTCCACGTTCCCTCCTGGTCGGTACACTCTCCCGCAGAATTATAAATACATTTATTGTGGGAATAACAGAAACAAAAACTAAAAGAGCCACCTTGTTAGAATGCAGCATTACTGCTGCACAAGGTGGCTCTTTTAGTTTATCACGGCTGGAGGGGGGTGACAATGGCCCTTTAACTGTTATTTAATATGCTCTGTATTTTTAATAATGTAGGACTTTATTTCTTATGTATTGATTGCTGTCTAGGTTATTGGCCACTGCAAAAGTATCAGTGGAGGTTTGTTTCTGGGGCAAGAAGTGCAGCACTTACCGTACATGGCGTTTGGCTATAAAGTTTTTAATCATTGCTGTAAAGCAATATGACTTTGAAGAGTGAACTCTGCCAGTTTCAGTTCTGTATCAGTGAGCGCACACTTCTAGCTGGTGACGGAACTATACCACCGGCCTATCCTACCCTCAGGCAAGAAGCTGCAATTAAGGGGAACCTGTCAATCCCCCCCCCCCCCCGGTGATTGTAACTAAACGAGCCATCTTGTGCAGCACTAACGCTGCATTCTGTCAAGGTGGCTCTTTTATTTGTGGTCCCTTCCCCCCGCTGAAAGAATCGTTTTTATAATTTGCCCTCCAAACCTGTAGTTTGTCAGGGGGCATGTCTTTCCTCCCAGTGCACAACCGCCTTCCAGCCATCAGTCATTTCCTCCTTTCCCCTGGGTGCCGCCTCCTCACGTTCAGTTATGTCCCCGGCTCCTGCGCTGTAATTTTTTTTTTTTCTTGGGCATGCGCAGTTAGATAAAAAAAAAAAATCACAGCGCAGGAGACATAACTGAACGGGGGGGGGGGAGGGACCACAAATAAAAGAGCCACCTTGACAGAATGCAGCATTGGTGCTGCATAAGGTGGATCTTTTAGTTATAAATGCCTGGGGGGGGAGTGACAGGTTCCCTTTAAATGAGTATTCTGATAAGAAATTATCACTTATCCACAGGTTAGATAATTTCTATAGATCAGATTGCTACACTCCTGATCAGGAGCACATTTCTATTTGTATTTCTATTAATACATAAAGAACTCGATTAGTGGTCAACTACATTGCCACGGGACAGAAGCCCCTACATTCTGGTGTCTGTTGGTGTCAAACACCCCACAATTGTGGATAGATGATGGCTACTTCTTACCGCCATAACCCAATATGACAACACGATATAATATACAAGTGTGTTTCTTCGTCTTTTTCTTCCCTTTGCTTGAACCTTTTGTGATTGAATGTTGTGAACCTATATATATCTATATCTATCCAAGAATTAATTATAAAACATACATTTTACAACTCTGTTTGGGAAAGAACAGTTTTGATCAATACTTTTATCAGGATGCTAGCACAGTCTGTGGTCTAATTAACTCTGGACAAAATACATCGTCCACACATTTATATGCCATTCTTTAGATACATTTCATATAATGTCCTATTTACTTTGATATATTTGTTTCTTCTAGTGAACTCCCTGTTTAAAGCTTATCTGAAATGAGGTTTCCATGTTTTTAAGGTTAAACTACAAATATCGCACACCATGTAATAGAAGTAAAACAGATACTTTGTAATCATGCATATCAAAAGTAACGTAAAATAGGATATGTAGGGTACATCATGCACAGAAAAACAAGCTCCAAACTGTACAGATATCTAATATTACATAGTAAATGTGTGCTATATCTCACTGACTTGGGTATACTATAAAAAGGAACTGTGAAGGAAAATCCAGAAAAAAGCTACTTCATAGGGTTTTTGAGCATAAACTGCCAATTGAATCTCTATGGGATTACATTTAGGACTTTGACTTTACTACTCTAAAACCTTATGTTGTAACTTATGATCAGATATGGACTTGCTTGAGTGTCTCGGATTATTAGCCTGCTGCAATATCCAACTGTGCTTGAATTTTAGGTCATGAACAGATGGGTGGATAGTCTCTTTGATAGTGTATGGTTTCCTCAGTTGTGACAAAACCTGTAGACTCTAAGTTGCCCCACACCATGACACTACCATGTTTTACTTGTGTGCTGTTCTTATGGGTGAAGTGGTGGGAAGTGCTAGCCTTAGACCAGATGCAATGGGACCCATAACACATTAATCCACAGAATATTCTCCCCAAATGTCTTGGAGGTGATGTAAATCTTTTTTGTATAGAGTAGATTCTGGTCAGCACCCATGGCTGAAGTACTGGTGATCAGTGGTAATTGGTTATTTTTGGTCAGCATTGGTTTGCGCCTTTCAGGTCTCCCATAGATCCAATTTTTGCATGTTGTATTTCATACTGTAATGTCATACATTGATGGTAACTGAGGAAAGTTCCTTAAATGATTTGTCTAGCTTCTACGCATCTACGACCTCCTCAGATAATCATTAATTGTTCTTGTTGAAATTTTAGCATATCAGCCACTCCAGGAAATGTTGAACGCTATTCCATATTTTCTCAATTTTTGGATAAGTGGCCCAGGGTTTTAGCAATGGCTTTAAGAACTCTTCCATCCTTTTGAAACAGTAACTTTATTGACATCTGTAATTTAAAGGGAACCTGTCACCCCGAAAATCGCGGGTGAGGTAATCCCACCGGCATCAGGGGCTTATCTACAGCATTCTGTAATGCTGTAGATAAGCCCCTGATGTTACCTGAAAAAGGAGAAAAAGACGTTATATTATACTCACCCAGGGGCGGTCCCGCTGCTGGTCTGGTCGGATGGGCGTCTCCGGTCCGCTGCGGCGCCTCCTATCTTCTTTCCATGACGTCCTCTTCTGATCTTCAGCCACGGCTCCGGCGCAGGCGTACTTTGCTCTGCCCTCTTGAGGGCAGAGGATAGTACTGCAGTGCGCAGGCGCCGGAAAGGTCAGAGGCCCGGCGCCTGCGCACTGCAGTACTTTGTCTGCCCTCAACAGGGCAGAGCAAAGTACGCCTGCGCCGGAGCCGTGGCTGAAGATCAGAAGAGGACGTCATGGAAAGAAGATAGGAGGCACCGCAGCGGACCGGAGACGCCCATCCGACCTGACCAGCAGCGGGACCGCCCCTGGGTGAGTATAATCTAACGTCTTTTTCTCCTTTTTCAGGTAACATCGGGGGCTTATCTACAGCATTACAGAATGCTGCAGATAAGCCCCTGATGCCGGTGGGATTACCTCACCTGCGATTTTCGGGGTGACAGGTTCCCTTTAATCTCTTTAGAGCCGTCCATTACCTGCTGCTTTTTGAGATCTTCTAGCCGTCTCATTGTCAAACGTGATGTTTAGATTCAACAGGTCTGGCCGCAATCATGTCTAGTATGGCTAGTGACATTGAAGCCTGTTGCTTATTTTATTTGGTTAAGTTGTTGTTTTAGAATATAAAATACCGTACTTTCACACATGGGTCCAGGTAGAATTTTATTAAATGCGGAACATAAATAACCTTTTTGGCACTTTCATTTCTCCAGCACATTATGCTATGGGCAACAAGGGCAATTTTTCTGTTGTACTGCTTAATGATCCAGTTATAATCACCAGACCACTGATGATTTGTTAGGTCTCACAAATCTGACATAATAATCTGAATAAGGATTTTTTTTTTGTATTTATTCTTACCTTTTTAGGTTCACAATGTGGTTTTTGCACTTTTCTAGTGACTAAATAAATACTTTTTCTCTGAAATGTTATGTCTTTTGTATGTCTGGCTTTATTATCATTTTTTATTTTTTTGTGTGATTTATCTGTTTAATTTTGGCTACCCACATTTCCCATATTCTTTTATTTGCAGCATGTCTCAAATTGTACAAATGTCCTTAAAGGAATTCATCATGTTGTATGTTTTTTTATTTATTGATCTTCCATTAAAGTAGATGTATGGAATCAAGAAAGAGTGGGTTGATGGGGGTGGGGGGTGGGATGCAATAAAATAAAAAAGATTACTTACCTGTTACTCGCTGAAGCTCTACAGTGGCATATAAAAGTTTGGGCACCTCTGCTCAAATTAAGGCTTAAAGTTAAAGATGCCACATTGCCTTTGTATTTTCGTTAAAAAATAACAAAAAAAATAACCTGCATGGTTAGTACTTAGAAGCACTCCCTTTTGAAAGTATCACCTTTTGTAAACTCCTTTTTTTTAAACCAGCCAAGAGTTTTTCAATTCTCATTTGAGGGATTTTCATCCATTTTTCCTTCGAAAATTCTTCCAGTTCTGTGACATTCCTGGGTCGTTTTGCACGCACTGCTATTTTGAGGTCTAGATTTTTCAATGATGTCCACATCTTAAGACTGTGCGAGCCATTATAAAAACCTTTTTTGTTGCTCCTTTTGAGTGTCACGGTTCCACCCCTCATTGTGTCTGGGATGCAGTTACTGACAGCTCAGCCATCCAATCTGGGACAGGGGTGTGCTGAAGCTGTCAGTGTGTTGTTTGACAGCTTGACTATCAAATCTGAGATTGGGAGGCGCTAACTGTCTCCTCTACCAGATGTACATTCAGGTAAGTGTGGTTTGTTCTCTGTGCTTTAAGTTCTGTATGTTCATCTTTCGCTGCCTGACCTTGGACCTCGTTCTGACCATCCGTCTGCTCTGATCTGCTATCTCCTGGTATTCTTACTTCAAACGTTATCTGACTACGCTTTTGTCTCTACCTTATGATTATGACGTACCCTCCTGGCTTCTGACTTTGGACTCCTTGACTATCCTGACTCACGGCTTGGCTGTGAGAAGTGACTAGAGTCACGTTGAGGTAGTCTATTGAGGATTTTGACTTGTGTTTAGAAACATTATCCATTTGTAAAATCCATCCTCTTTTCAACTTCAGCTTTTTTACAGATAATGTTATGTTTGCATCAAGAATTTGTTGAAATTTCATTGAATCCATTCTTCCCTCTACCTGTGAAATGTTCCCCGTGCCATTGGCTGCCATTAGTTCTATTTTAGCCTCATTCCACAGGACTTATTTCCAAAATACATCAGGCTTGTTTAGCTGTTTTTTGCATACTTCTCACGCTGAATTTTTTTTTTATTCTTATGACTGACTCTTCCATGAATGCCATATTTGTTGTACAGGTGTCTCTCAACAATAGAACAATGTACCACAACTCCAGAATCTGCTAAATCTTTCTGAAGGTTTTTTGTAGTCAAGCGGAGGTTCTGATTTGCTTCTCTAGCAATCCTACAAGCAGCTCTCACTGAAATTTTTGCTTGGTCTTCCAGACCTTATCTTGACCTCCACTGTTCCTGCTAACTGCCATTTCTTAATTACATTTTGAACTGAGGAAAAGGCAACTTGAAACCACTTTGCTAGCTTCTTATAGCTTTCTCCTGGTTTGAGGGCTTCCACCATTTTCATTTTTCAAGTTCTAGGCAGCTGATTAGAAGAACCCATGGCTGCTGTTTTTGGCACAAAGTTAGAGGAGGCAGTGTCATCTTTATCTTTATGCCATTTCTAGATAGTCATTTTCAATTTGCATAACAATAACAGTAATTTTGACCTAAAGCCAATGATTGGCCTTGTGATGTTCTCCCTGCTGCCAAGTAAAGAAAAATACTGGCATAGGGCTCTGGAACATTGTAGATGGAGTGAAGGAGGATTTACCCAGTATAATTCTTCTGAGCTGAGCATTACTGCATGTAAACATTGCACAATCACTCAGTTTCCGTGCATGCTCTCCCTCAATCTCTATGCAGTGTACAGGTGTCTCATGAGGAGATGGCCATGTACAGACCCAAATTATGTTGCAATGTTGATGTAAGTATTTGAAAAACCATCCTACTATTAAATAAAAGAACACAAACATATACAGCCCTGAGAACCCCTCTTAAGTCATATAAGCTTGAAGTATGTTTTTTTTCTAGCTTTCAAGTCTTCACCAACACCAATTGCATCATTGCATTTCATTTCACATTTCTTTATGAAGTCATATGCTTTTAATCTGTTTGTAATAAGTACTAACAGGTCTGTTTTTCTTGCTTTTTTTTAAATGGCTCACATGATCGGCGAAACATGTGCCACTATGCTTTCTTTTTGTGCTCTAGATCAGGAACATTACTTTTAGTACACTAATCATATGCTATATTCCTGCTCTGGTGTGTGCATGAGACCTATTATTCTCCAAGTAATTGTTAAAATTAACAACAAGAGCTAGACTTTTATATCAATAAGGCTTTTTTTTTATTTATTTTTTTTACTTACTATAGTACACACCACAACTTTGCACCAAAACTAGTCAGTAAGCAATGCTAATCAAGAAATTTGTGATCATTTTGAGTTTTCCCAAGTGTAATTACATTATGTTGGTTAAGTCTAATTATTAACATTTTAGATTGCAGCTGATGAGTCTCCTCCAGAAGGTTGCAGCGCATTTGTGTCTATCCACGGGAAACACACCTGCAAAGCAAGTCAGATTAATAATCTTCTGAAGGAAGCACTGAATAGGTAAAGTGATTGCGGACTTCTCTGTAGTGCCAAGTAATGTTTCTGTGTAGCCAACAATAACAGAATTCTGTTTTAACATTTTCTTTCTTATTTGTAGGCCAAGACCTTACTTCTATAAAGGAGATCATATTTTCCCTACTTTTTCCAAGACATCGCCAGTTGTTGTTTTGTATGCAGAAATTGGAACAAAAGCGTTTGCCACCTTTCATACATCATTACTTGAGAAAGCAGAACGTGAGGAAATCATTTATATTCTACGTCACTACATACAGGTGTGTGGTCATAGCAGTTTTTTTTATATCCAGTGGGTGAAATAAGCTAAACACGTTACTGATTTTCTAAGTAAATATATTTCTAAAGGTGCCATTGACATGAAATTCACAGCAGATATCAGTAGCAACTAGTGATGAACGAGCGTGCTAGGATAAGACGTTTTATGAGCATGATCATGTGCTAACTGAGCGTCTTTGGCGTGCTCGAATAATATGTTCTAATCCCCATGGCTGCATCTATCCTGGCAGCTAGATAGCCGCAACACATGCAGGGATTGCCTATCAAACAGACATTCCCTGAATGTGTTGCGACTTTCTAGCAACTATGAAATATGCAGCAGTGAGGACTGAAACATATTGTTAGAGCATGCCAAAGGCACTCGGTTAGCACATGAGCATGCTCAGATAATGCCTTATCCGAGCATGCTCGCTCATCACCAGTAACAACCCATCCAGTCCACACAGGCAAAGAAATCAAAACCTAGATGCCCATAAATTAAGTTATGCATAATAATGAGAAATGACACGAGGAAAAGTATTGAAAACTTGATAAAAAAAACGGTACAAAAGCTATGGAAAGTTATAACACCTGCTGAATCTATCAGTAATTAGAAACTATTCCTGCCACTTAGTGGAAAATATCAGCTGGTTCAACTGATGGCCTATAAAAAGGTGTCTCATTATCAAGGTGCCACACAAGAACCCTCTTATGATGGTTAAAACCAGTGAGCTGACTTAAGACCGTCGCAACCTTATTGTAAAGCATACCGATGGCACTGGCTAGAGAGCACTGTAGTGTTCTTAATCCGGAAGTGGAAATTACATAATTTCACCATAAACCAGTCACAACTAGGTGCTCGTCACAAGAGTAGTGAAAAGAATTGTTATAAGAGTTGTCCAAGTGCCAAGGAACACTTGTAAAGAGGTACAGAAAGACCTGGAATTGGCTGGTACAGTTATTTCAAAGAAAACTGTAAGTAATGCACTTAACCTCCGTGGCCTGTATGCATGCTCACCATGTAAGACTCCATTGCAGAACAGAAAGCACTTGCAAGTTTGCTCAAAAACTTTTAGACAAGCATGTGAAATACTAAGAAGAATATATCCTGCTCTGAGATCAAAATTGAACTCTTTGAATGTCATAATACAGACCATGTTTGGAGGAAGAAAGGCTCTGCATATCACCCCCAAAACACCATACCAACAGTGAAGGTTTGAGGAGAGAACATCATTGTGTGGGCTGTTTTTCAGCATGTATCACAGGCAAACTTCATATAGTTGAAGGAAGGATGAAATGGACAAATAAACATTCTTGATAAAAATCTGCTACCATCTACCTGGATGAAGATAAAATGAGGATGGACGTTTTAGCAAGACAATGATCCCAAACACACAGCCAAGGAAATTCTCACTTTGTTTCAGAGAAAATAAAGCTGCTAAAATTGCCCAGCCAATCACTTGACATGAATCCAATAAATTGATTGTGATTGAACTAAAGATGGGCATATGGAAAGAAAAATCCAGCTCCAGGAATAAAAAGTATCAAAAATTTATTTAAACATATTAAAATTTGGAAAACTGCTGACAAGCGAAAAATTACATAATTTGGATGGAAGCGACCATGTAGTCGCTGGTTTCGAGCACAAACGGCGCTCTTAGACATCAGCTGAATGATGTAATTTTGGAGCTGGATTTTTCTTTCCATGTGCACAAGTTTCAACGTCAAACAGAGATGTTTTTTCCTTGCTTGGGCATTGTGGACTACGGACGAATGTTTCTACTGGGTGAGCTGAAAAGTTTTTCTGTTTTTCTACTATTGAACTAAAGATAACAATTATAGAAAGAGCGCACGGAAACTTCAGAATTTGAAATGTGGAGAAGAGCCGCACCAACCAACCTATGCACTGTCAGAGAAACCCCACGCAGGTATTATGTCAAAAAATGCCTTTATTTCATATTACTAATGGCAACAATTTAAAAACAACAAATCTGTGCGCACAACAGGAAAAAAAATAATTATATATAGTTATTTCACAAGATGGTATTGGCAGACCCTGAATCCCAAGATTCAGTCCCTAAATTAGTGAAAACAAAAGTGCATTCAAATGTAACTCATAAAAAAGCAGTGCTGTCAGATCCACCACGTATTACATATATCCACTCCAGAATACAATATATAAAGTGCAATAGACCAGTAAGCAAAAAAAGTGCTTCAATCTTAAAGTGCTGTGTGCAAGGAGGGACTTAGAAAATTGCAGGTATATACCTTTAAGGGTTGCCAAGTCCTGTGATCGTGCACTCCGACGCGCGTTTCGGAAGATTTCCTTCGTCAGGGGGTGATTACTGTAAGGGCCGGGGATGTTTTATATTGTGCGTCCTCCTATCACTGTAACAAGTGTTACTGGCGCGTGCGTGGTCAGGAGGACCCGGAAGTCCAAGCACCCGCCCCATGTGACCGGACGTACGGGGCCGAGTACCCGACGTTTCCAAGGACACGAGGACGCGGTGCGCAAGGACTCCGGATCGCAGACCGGGCATGTGCACAACCCGAAGCGTAGTCAAGGAGGAATGCATGGGAGTATGTGCAAATACGCTGGAGAGACATTGTGTCTCATAATAAATAAAGTTAAAAGAGATGGTTTCTGGAGATAATACCGATATATACCATGGTGGGAAGTTACCAGCTACGCAGACTAATTCCAAGTAGGAATAATTAAATGGCGCGTATGCAATATATACAATGGTGATTATACAGTGACAATATATAACCAGTGGCCAATAATAAAGAAATACATACAAAAATGAATACAAAAAAGTAAAAAATAATCAATAAATATTAAATTAGGTTGATTAATAAAAAAATGAAAAATGTGAAATATGAAAATAACATACCGTATGTATAAAACAATACTGAATAGTATAGTATATAGCAAGACATCATATATATCAGTTATAATTACAACAGCATGTTTTTGAATACTGAACATTATATTATTTTCCATCGTTGAAATATACAGTCCACATATGACCGCCACAGAAAATGAAGACTTCCACCGGAAACTCCAATCCAGTCCAGAGACAAATCAACATGATCTCTAATCTGGTCCAAAGACAGTCTATCCAGGATAATCCACACGACCGGAACACCCAAAAGCAGTATATAGCACAAGGTAAGTAATCTAAAAGAATAAAATATATATTAGAATAAAAATACAAGTTTAAGACCACAATATAAGAACAGTAAAAGAAGTGGTTTACAAGAGGACCCAATTTACAATAAAGGATCGAAACTTAGATTTTCGTTTAGTCCCATAGGTGACACTGTATTTAAAGTCCAAATCCATTTAGTCTCCATTTTTGCCAAAGGTATACTAATTGCCCCTCCCCGTTCACTGGTTTCAATAGTATCAATGCCGATAACTTTCAACAGGGATGAATCACAATTGTGATGGATCCTGAAATGTTTGGGGATAGTTTTCAAGACTGAAATATCCTCAACTTCCCTTGCAGCCTGTATCCCCAACACGTGTTCACGGACCTGTACTTTAACCCCTTTACCCCCAAGGGTGGTTTGCACGTCAATGACCAGGCCAATTTTTACAATTCTGACCACTGTCCTTTTATGAGGTTATAACTCCGAAACGCTTCAACGGATCCTGGTGATTGACATTGTTTTCTCGTGACATATTGTACTTCATGATAGTGGTAAAATTTCTGTGATAGTACCTGCATTTATTTGTGAAAAAAACGGAAATTTGGCGAAAATTTTGAAAATTTCGCAATTTTCAAACTTTGAATATTTATGCAATTAAATCACAGAGATATGTCACACAAAATACTTAATAAGTAACATTTCCCACATGTCTCCTTTACATCAGCATAATTTTGGAACCAATTTTTTTTTTTGTTAGGGAGTTATAAGGGTTAAAAGTTGACCAGCAATTTCTCATTTTTACAACACCATTTTTTTTTAGGGACCACGTCTCATTTGAAGTCATTTTGAGGGGTCTATATGATAGAAAATGCCCAAGTGTGACACCATTCTAAAAACTGCACCCCTCAAGGTGCTCAAAACCACATTCAAGAAGTTTATTAACCCTTCAGGTGTTTAATAGGAATTTTTGGAATGTTTAAATAAAAATGAACATTTAACTTTTTTACACAAAAAATTTACTTCAGCTCCAATTTGTTTTATTTTACCAAGGGTAACAGGAGAAAATGGACCCCAATAGTTGTTGTCCAATTTGTCCTGAGTACGCTGATACCCCATATGTGGCAGTAAACCACTGTTTGGGCGCATGGGAGAGCTCGGAAGGGAAGGAGCGCCGTTTGACTTTTCAATGCAAAATTGACAGGAATTGAGATGGGACGCCATGTTGCGTTTGGAGAGCCACTGATGTGCCTAAACATTGAAACCCCCCACAAGTGACACCATTTTGGAAAGTAGACCCCCTAAGGAACTTATCTGGATGTGTGGTGAGCACTTTGACCCACCAAGTGTTTCACAGAAGTTTATAATGCAGAGCCATAAAAATAAAACAAAATTTTTTTCCCACAAAAATTATATTTTAGCCCCCAGTTTTGTATTTTCCCTAGGGTAACAGGAGAAATTGGACCCCAAAAGTTGTTGTCCAATTTGTCCTGAGTACGCTGATACCCCATATGTGGGGGGGAACCACCGTTTGGGCGCATGGGAGGGCTCGGAAGGGAAGGAGCATCATTTGGAATGCAGACTTAGATGGATTGGTCTGCAGGCGTCACATTGCGTTTGCAGAGCCCCTAATGTACCTAAACAGTAGAAACCCCCCACAAGTGACCCCATATTGGAAACTAGACCCCTCAATGAACTTATCTAGATGTGTTGTGAGAACTTTGAACCCCCAAGTGTTTCACTACAGTTTATAACGCAGAGCCGTGAAAATAAAAAATCTTTTTGTTTTCCCACAAAAATTATTTTTTAGCCCCCAGTTTTGTATTTTCCCAAGGGTAACAGGAGAAATTGGTCCACAAAAGTTGTTGTCCAATTTGTCCTGAGTACGCTGATACCCCATATGTGAGGGTAAGCCCCTGTTTGGGCACACAGGAGAGCTCGGAAGGGAAGGAGCACTGTTTTACTTTTTCAACGCAGAATTGGCTGGAATTGAGATCGGACGCCATGTCGTGTTTGGAGAGCCCCTGATGTGCCGAAACAGTGGAAACCCCCCAATTATAACTGAAACCCTAATCCAAACACACCCCTAACCCTAATCCCAACGGTAACCCTAACCACACCTCTAACCCTGACACACCCCTAACCCTAATCCCAACCCTATTCCCAACTGTAAATGTAATCTAAACCCTAACCCTAACCCTAGCCCCAACCCTAACCCTAGCCCTAACCCTAACCCTAGCCCTAGCCCTAGCCCTAATGGGAAAATGGAAATAAATACATTTTTTTTTATTTTTCCCTAACTAAGGGGGTGATGAAGGGGGGGTTTGATTTACTTTTATAGCGAGTTTTTTAGCGGATTTTTATGATTGGCAGCCGTCACACACTGAAAGACCCTTTTTATTGCAAAAAATATTTTTTGCAATACCACATTTTGAGAGCTATAATTTTTCCATATTTTGGTCCACAGAGTCATATGAGGTCTTGTTTTTTGCGGGACGAGTTGACGTTTTTATTGAAAACATTTTCGGGCACGTGACATTTTTTGATCGCTTTTTATTCCGATTTTTGTGAGGAAGAATGACCAAAAACCAGCTATTCATGAATTTCTATTGGGGGAGGCGTTTATACCGTTCCGCGTTTGGTAAAATTGATAAATCAGTTTTATTCTTCGGGTCAGTACGATTACAGCGATACCTCATTTATATCATTTTTTTATGGTTTGGCGCTTTTATACGATAAAAGCTATTTTACAGAAAAAATAATTATTTTTGCATCGCTTTATTCTCAGGACTATAACTTTTTTATTTTTTTGCTGATGATGCTGTATGGCGGCTCGTTTTTTGCGGGACAATATGGTACCATGGTTATTTATATCTGTCCTTTTGATCGCGTGTTATTCCACTTTTTGTTCGGCGGTATGATAATAAAGCGGTGTTTTTTGCCTCGTTTTTTTTTTTTTTTTTCTTACGGTGTTTACTGAAGAGGTTAACTAGTGGGACAGTTTTATAGGTCGGGTCGTTACGGACGCGGCGATACTAAATGTGTACTTTTATTGGGGTTTTTTTTTAATTTAGATGAAGAAATGGATTTATGGGAATAATATTTTTTTTTTTTTTTTCATTATTTTGGAATATTTTTTTTAAATTTTTTTTTTTTACACATTTGGAAAAATTTTTTTTTACTTTTTTACTTTGTCCCGGGGGGGACATCACAGATCAGTGATCTGACAGTGTGCACAGCACTCTGTCAGATCACTGATCTGACATGCAGCGCTGCAGCCTTCACAGTGCCTGCTCTGAGCAGGCTCTGTGAAGCCACCTCCCTCCCTGCAGGACCCGGATCCGCGGCCATCTTGGATCCGGGGCTGGAGGGAGCAGGGAGGGAGGTGAGACCCTCGCAGCAACGCGATCACATCGCGTTGCTCCGGGGGTCTCAGGGAAGCCCGCAGGGAGCCCCCTCCCTGCGGGTTGCTTCCCTGCACCGCCGGCACATCGCGATCATCTTTGATCGCGGTGTGCCAGGGGTTAATGTGCCGGGGGCGATCCGTGACCGCCCCTGGCACATAGTGCCGGATGTCAGCTGCGATAAGCAGTTTGTCCATGGTATTGGGTGATGTATCTAACAAGCTGATTCGATTTTAATGGCTTAGTCCCATAGAGAGCCTGATGCAGAGTGGTATTTTTCGCCCGATTGTAGCCTTTTTTAATCGATTGTCGGCTGTACCCACGTTCTATAAATCTATCTTTAAGATCAGAAGCCTGTTTTTCAAACTCCATTTCATCAGAGCAAATCCTTCGCAACCGCAAAAACTGTCCGATAGGGATAGAGTTTATCATTGTAGGAGGATGCGAGGATGTTGCGTGCAAGAGTGAATTCACTGCCATAGTCTTACGAAATATGTTGGTATATAAGCAGTTATCATCCCTATCGGACAGTTTTTGCGGTTGCGAAGGATTTGCTCTGATGAAATGGCTCTCTATGGGACTAAGCTATTAAAATCGAATCAGCTTGTTGGATACATCACCCAATACCATGGACAAACTGAAATGATGAGATCCCAATTACCGTATACACTCGAGTATAAGCCGACCCGAGTATAAGCAGCCCCCCCCCTACTTTTGCCACAAAAAACTGGGACAACTTATTGACTCGAGTATAAGCCTAGGGTGGGAAATTCAGCAGCTACCGGTTAATGTCAAAAATAAAAATAGATTCCAATAAAAGTAAAATTGAGACATCAGTAGGTTAAGTGTTTTTGAATATCCTTATTGAATCAGGAGCCCCATATAATGCTCCATACAGTTCATGATGGGCCCCATAAGATGCTCCATATTAAAATATGCCCCATATAATGCTGCACAAAGGTTAATAATGGCCCCATAAGATGCTCCATACATTATGACCCCATAAGATGCTCCACACATTATGGCCCCATGAGATGCTCCATACATTATGGCCCCATGACATGCACCACACATTATGGCCCCATACATTGTGGCCCCATGAGATGCTCCACACGTTAGGGGCCCCATAAGATGCTCCACACATTATGCCCCATAAGATGCTCCTCATATATGCCCCATAAGATGCTCCATACATTTGCCCCATTTGCTGTTGCTGCGATTAAAATAAAAAAAATCACATACTTACCTCTCTTTGCTCAGGCCCCCGGCACTTGCGATAGTCACCTTCCACGTTCCTTCGCTGCGTGCCGCTCTGTCTTCCATCCTCTGCACTGACTGTTCAGGCAGAGAGCAGCGCGCGCACACTAACTACGTCATCACGCCTGGGAGGGTCACTCTCAGCCCAAAAAAGTGGGCTGAAAATCTCTGCTTATACTCGAGTATATACGGTAATTAAATCATGGGGAATTTTAAAAGCGGATCCAATCTTGTCACAATACATAGGTGAGAAACCTAGTATAACGTATAGAAGATCAAGGAATTTGAGGGATTGTTTAGTGAAGACCCATTACACATACAATTTAGCTCCCTCTCTTTTTTAGACAATGCCAAAAGGACTTTGGGCTGTCGATCATGTAGTAAATGTGTGGCCTACCCTAACATTGTAAGGGCACAAACTTTTTGTAGCACAAATGGGACAAGTACCGTATATACTCGAGTATAAGCCGACCCCCCCTAATTTTGCCACAAAAAACTGGGAAAACTTAATGACTCGAGTATAAGCCTAGGGTGGAAAATGCAGCAGCTACTGGTAAATGTCAAAAGTAAAAATAGATACCAATAAAAGTAAAATTAATTGAGACATCAGAAGGTTAAGTGTTTTTGAATATCCATATTGAATCAGGAGCCCCATATAATGCTTCACAAAGTTTGATGGGCCCCATTAGATGCTCCATATTAAAATATGTCCCATATAATGCTGCATAAAGGGTAATAAGGGCCTCATAAGATGCTCTATAGAGATATTTGCCCTATATAGTGCTGCACAAGTGTTATGGCCCCATAAGATGCTCGGTACAGTCACTTGCCCCATATAGTGCTGTACAAGTGTTATGGCCCCATACAGATGCTCCGCACAGCTACTTGCCCCATATAATGCTGCACAAGTGTTATGGCCCCATTATAGTGCTCCGTACAGCCACTTGCCCCATATAGTGCTGCACAAGTGTTATGGCCCCATACAGATGTTCCGCACAGCTACTTGCCCCATATAGTGCTGCACAAGTGTTATGGCCCCATACAGATGTTCCGTACAGCCACTTGCCCCATATAGTGCTGCACAAGTATGGCCCCATAAGATGCTCTGCACAGCCACTTGCCCCATATAATGCTGCACAAGTATGGCCCCATAAGATGCTCTGCACAGCTACTTGCCCCATATAGTGCTGCACAAGTAACATAGTAACATAGTAACATAGTTAGTAAGGCCGAAAAAAGACATTTGTCCATCCAGTTCAGCCTATATTCCGTCATAATAAATCCCCAGATCTACGTCCTTTTACAGAACCTAATAATTGTATGATACAATATTGTTCTGCTCCAGGAAGACATCCAGGCCTCTCTTGAACCCCTCGACTGAGTTCGCCATCACCACCTCCTCAGGCAAGCAATTCCAGATTCTCACTGCCCTAACAGTAAAGAATCCTCTTCTATGTTGGTGGAAAAACCTTCTCTCCTCCAGACGCAAAGAATGCCCCCTTGTGCCCGTCACCTTCCTTGGTATAAACAGATCCTCAGCGAGATATTTGTATTGTCCCCTTATATACTTATACATGGTTATTAGATCGCCCCTCAGTCGTCTTTTTTCTAGACTAAATAATCCTAATTTCGCTAATCTATCTGGGTATTGTAGTTCTCCCATCCCCTTTATTAATTTTGTTGCCCTCCTTTGTACTCTCTCTAGTTCCATTATATCCTTCCTGAGCACCGGTGCCCAAAACTGGACACAGTACTCCATGTGCGGTCTAACTAGGGATTTGTACAGAGGCAGTATAATGCTCTCATCATGTGTATCCAGACCTCTTTTAATGCACCCCATGATCCTGTTTGCCTTGGCAGCTGCTGCCTGGCACTGGCTGCTCCAGGTAAGTTTATCATTAACTAGGATCCCCAAGTCCTTCTCCCTGTCAGATTTACCCAGTGGTTTCCCGTTCAGTGTGTAATGGTGATATTGATTCCCTCTTCCCATGTGTATAACCTTACATTTATCATTGTTAAACCTCATCTGCCACCTTTCAGCCCAAGTTTCCAACTTATCCAGATCCATCTGTAGCAGAATACTATCTTCTCTTGTATTAACTGCTTTACATAGTTTTGTATCATCTGCAAATATCGATATTTTACTGTGTAAACCTTCTACCAGATCATTAATGAATATGTTGAAGAGAACAGGTCCCAATACTGACCCCTGCGGTACCCCACTGGTCACAGCGACCCAGTTAGAGACTATACCATTTATAACCACCCTCTGCTTTCTATCACTAAGCCAGTTACTAACCCATTTACACACATTTTCCCCCAGACCAAGCATTCTCATTTTGTGTACCAACCTCTTGTGCGGCACGGTATCAAACGCTTTGGAAAAATCGAGATATACCACGTCCAATGACTCACCGTGGTCCAGTCTATAGCTTACCTCTTCATAAAAACTGATTAGATTGGTTTGACAGGAGCGATTTGTCATAAACCCATGCTGATATGGAGTTAAACAGTTATTCTCATTGAGATAATCCAGAATAACATCCCTCAGAAACCCTTCAAATATTTTACCAACAATAGAGGTTAGACTTACTGGCCTATAATTTCCAGGTTCACTTTTAGAGCCCTTTTTGAATATTGGCACCACATTTGCTATGCGCCAGTCCTGCGGAACAGACCCTGTCGCTATAGAGTCACTAAAAATAAGAAATAATGGTTTATCTATTACATTACTTAGTTCTCTTAGTACTCGTGGGTGTATGCCATCCGGACCCGGAGATTTATCTATTTTAATCTTATTTAGCCGGTTTCGCACCTCTTCTTGGGTTAGATTGGTGACCCTTAATATAGGGTTTTCATTGTTTCTTGGGATTTCACCTAGCATTTCATTTTCCACCGTGAATACCGTGGAGAAGAAGGTGTTTAATATGTTAGCTTTTTCCTCGTCATCTACAACCATTCTTTCCTCACTATTTTTTAAGGGGCCTACATTTTCAGTTTTTATTCTTTTACTATTGATATAGTTGAAGAACAGTTTGGGATTAGTTTTACTCTCCTTAGCAATGTGCTTCTCTGTTTCCTTTTTGGCAGCTTTAATTAGTTTTTTAGATAAAGTATTTTTCTCCCTATAGTTTTTTCGAGCTTCAATGGTGCCATCCTGCTTTAGTAGTGCAAATGCTTTCTTTTTACTGTTAATTGCCTGTCTTACTTCTTTGTTTAGCCACATTGGGTTTTTCCTATTTCTAGTCCTTTTATTCCCACAAGGTATAAACCGCTTACACTGCCTATTTAGGATGTTCTTAAACATTTCCCATTTATTATCTGTATTCTTATTTCTGAGGATATTGTCCCAGTCTACCAGATTAAGGGCATCTCTAAGCTGTTCAAACTTTGCCTTCCTAAAGTTCAATGTTTTTGTGACTCCCTGACAAGTCCCCCTAGTGAAAGACAGGTGAAACTGCACAATATTGTGGTCGCTATTTCCTAAATGCCCAACCACCTGCAGATTTGTTATTCTGTCAGGTCTATTAGATAGTATTAGGTCTAAAAGTGCTGCTCCTCTGGTTGGATTCTGCACCAATTGTGAAAGATAATTTTTCTTGGTTATTAGCAGAAACCTGTTGCCTTTATGGGTTTCACAGGTTTCTGTTTCCCAGTTAATATCCGGGTAGATAAAGTCCCCCATAACCAGGACCTCATAAGTATGACCCCATAAGATGCTCTGCACAGCCACTTGCCCCATATAATGCTGCACAAGTATGGCCCCATAAGATGCTCTGCACAGCTACTTGCCCCATATAGTGCTGCACAAGTATGACCCCATAAGATGCTCTGCACAGCTACTTGCCCCATATAATGCTGCACAAGTATGGCCCCATAAGATGCTCTGCACAGCCACTTGCCCCATATAATGCTGCACAAGTATGGCCCCATAAGATGCTCTGCACAGCCACTTGCCCCATATAGTGCTGCACAAGTATGACCCCATAAGATGCTCTGCACAGCTACTTGCCCCATATAATGCTGCACAAGTGTTATGGCCCCATAAGATGCTCTGCACAGCTACTTGCCCCATATAATGCTGCACAAGTATGACCCCATAAGATGCTCTGCACAGCCACTTGCCCCATATAATGCTGCACAAGTGTTATGGCCCCATAAGATGCTCTGCACAGTCACTTTCCCCATATGCTGTGGCTGCCATAAAAAAAAAAAATCACATACTCGTGCGGCTCCGTCTTCGGCACTGACGCTCAGCAGAGGGCGCGCACTGACTACGTCACCGCGCCCTCTCACCTGAGCGTCACTGCTGAAGACAGAGCGACACCCGGACCGAGGAGCAGGTGACTATCGCGCAGCGCAGCGCTCCCCCTCCCCATATACTTACCTGGTCCTGGCGCTGCGTCCCTGCTTCTTCCAGCGCTGCATCTTCTTCCTGTATTGAGCGGGCAGCGTCACCGCTCATATACAGTAGTGAATATGCGGCTCCACCTCTATGGGGGGTGGAGCTGCATATTCATTACTGTATATGATCGGTGCCATGTGACCACTCAGTACAGGAAGAAGATGCAGCGGTGGAAGAAGCAGGGACTGCAGCAACCGCGCCGGGAGCAGGTAAGTATAATTACACAGCCCCCGTTCCCCCTCCCGTGCCGACCCCGGGTATGACTAAAGTATAAGCCGAGAGGGGGACTTTCAGCCCAAAAAATGGGCTGAAAATCTCGGCTTATACTCGAGTATATACGGTACTTTTAAAATTAGACATACTATAACATGTACATCAAAGGCGGTAATCTACTACGCTACATGCCCATGTTCTTCAATATGTGGGTATGACCACGAGACAGCTTAAAGTACAGGTCCATGAACACGTGTTGGGGATACAGGCTGCAAGGGAAGTTGAGGATATTTCAGTCTTGAAAACTATCCCCAAACATTTCAGGATCCATCACAATTGTGATTCATACCTGTTGAAAGTTATCAGCATTCAATACTATTGAAACCAGTGAACGGGGAGGGGCAATTAGTATACCTTTGGCAAAAATGGAGACTAAATGAATTTGGACTTTAAATACAGTGTCACCTATGGGACTAAACGAAAATCTAAGTTTCGATCCCTTATTGTAAATTGGGTCCTCTTGTAAACCACTTCTTTTACTGTTCTTATATTGTGGTCTTAAACTTGTATTTTTATTCTAATATATATTTTATTCTTTTAGATTACTTACCTTGTGCTATATACTGCTTTTGGGTGTTCCGGTCGTGTGGATTATCCTGGATAGACTGTCTTTGGACCAGATTAGAGATCATGTTGATTTGTCTCTGGACTGGATTGGAGTTTCCGGTGGAAGTCTTCATTTTCTGTGGCGGTCATATGTGGACAGTATATTTCAACGATGGAAAATAATATAATGTTCAGTATTCAAAAACATGCTGTTGTAATTATAACTGATATATATGATGTCTTGCTATATACTATACTATTCAGTATTGTTTTATACATACGGTATGTTATTTTCATATTTTTTCATTTTTCACATTTTTTTTTTTTTAACCTTCGTCCAGCTGAGTAGGTACAATTGTAACTATTCCGTTTTAAAATTGCAATAACTTTTTTTTTTTCGAAAAGCCGTAGAGGGCTGAAATTTCGTGACAGCTCTACAGTTTTGGTCCAGAATATATTGGCCAAATTTCAATAAAATATATATGAAGGTACAATTGTACCTCTGCAGCCTGTTAACGTTGTAAAATTATGCAGCCTGATGAAGGTTAATCCATCAAATGGAATATTTTTATTGATTATTATATGCATGGATTAATGTATGATATGTAATTTTTATATATATTTTTTATTTTTTTGTATTCATTTTTGTATGTATTTCTGTATTATCGGCCACTGGTTATGTATGGTCACTGTATAATCACCATTGTATATATTGCATACACGTTATTTAATTATTCCTACTTTGAATTAGTCTACATAGTTTCTGGAGATAATACTGATATATACCATGGTGGGAAGTTACCAACTATCTCTTTTAGCTTTATTTATTATGAGACACAATGTCTCTCCAGCGTATTTGCACATACTCCCATGCATTCCTCCTTGACTGCGCTTCGGGTTGTGCGCATGCCCGGTCTGCGATCCGGAGTCCTTGCGCACCGCGTCCTTGTACCCTTGGAAACGTCGGGTACTCGGCCCCGTACGTCCGGTCACGTGGGGCGGGTGCTTGGACTTCCGGGTCCACCTGACCACGCACGCGCCATTAGCACTTGGGGCTACAGTGATAGGAGGACGCACGATATAAAACATCCCCGGCCCTTACAGTAATCACCCCCTGACGAAGGAAATCTTCCGAAATGCGCGTCGGAGTGCGCGATCACAGGACTTGGCCACCCTTAAAGGTATATACCTGCAATTTTCTAAGTCCCTCCTTGCACACAGCACTTTAAGATTGAAGCACTTTTTTTGCTTACTGGTCTATTGCACTTTATATATTGTATTCTGAAGTGGATATATGTAATACGTGGTGGATCTGAGAGCACTGCTTTTTTGAGTTGCATTTGATTGCACTTTGTATCCATATATTCAGTCCCTAAATTAGTGTAAACAGGGTCTACCAATACCTTCTTGTGAAATGACTATATATGATTGTTTTTGTCTTGTGCGCACAGATTTGTTGTTTTTAAATTGTTGCCATTAGTAATATGAAACAAAGGCATTTTTTTGACATAATACCTGCGTGGGGTTTCTCTGGCAGTCCATAGGTTGGTTGGTTTGGCTCTTCTCCCTGTTTGGTGGTCACCTACTTTCATAGAGCACCGTGATTAGCTATTATTATTATTATTATTATTATTATTGTTATTGTTATTGTTATTATTATTTTTTTTTTTTTTTTTCCGGAAATATTTTATAGTGATCTTTGGTGTTTCAACAAAATTTTAAATGTGTGTAAGAATGTTCCAAAATCACACCAGAGCAATGCATGTGACTCGTTTCTCCTCACAAGGTGGAAAAAGTTTTGATATGTTTCTTCTTGGTATGATTTTTTTTTTTTTTTTCACATTACAAAAACCTGGCAATTTAACAAGGGTGTGTAGACCTTTTATATCCACTGTAGATACTACTTTACTGTACAATACCTTCCAACCAGATTTAATAATCATGTTTCTCTAGAGAAAACACAGAAGACCAATCATATCAAATCAATATTCATGCAAATTCCCCTCCCTTTTCAAAAAGAAAGAGAAAAGGGTCTCTATAGGCATGGGAGTGTGCTCAGTACTCTATCGTGTATCCGGGTACTTGGGTGCCATTCTCGATTCCCCGCCCCACGTGTCATGTTTGGTTCCTGATTTTTCAGCTACTAAACATGTGGGGAATGCCTGCCAATCACGTAGTGCCGTAGCCATGTTGCCTTCTGGCATTACTGTGATTAACCTGCCGTCGGAGTTATCGGGTCTATAGAAGACTCAGTGACTCCATGTTCGGCGCATTGTACCCGGAAATATTGTATGTAGTGTTTCTGCTGCAGAAGGGACCGTGTTTTATATAACGTTCCAGTACCTGCTGATGCAACACTAAACCAACAGCCCTATTTAGGGCTAATTCAAATAATTGTATTTTCTAATACTGCTCTTAGCTGCAATTAGGGTAGTGTTAGCTGCTGGAGTAGGAATAGTGTATTAGAGGCACTTGGGGCAGGACAGATTGCATTACAGTCCTTGGTGCTGCTACGTTAAACCAATAGTCCGTTTCAGGGCTAATTAAAATAGATTCTATTCTCTAATAATATCACTCTGCTCTACAATTTGTTTAGGTCTAGCTGGTGGTGTAAGGATAGCGTATTACAGGGATTTAGTCAGGGTGATTGCATTACTGTCCTTGGCGCTACCACGTACAAGCAAAACTCCTTTCAGGGACAATTTAAATAGATTATATTCTGTAATAATATTGCTCTTGTCTGCAATTTGTTTAGGGTTAGGTGGCGGTGTAGGGATAGTGTATTCCAGGCATCTAGTCAAGGTTTGCATACGTTACACTCCTTGGTGCTGCCACATACAAGCAAAACTTTAAGGACAAGCTAAGTAGATTCTATTCTCTAATAATGCTGCTCTTTATCTGCAATTCATGTAGGGATAGCATATTACAGACATTGCGGCAGGGTTGATAATGTTACAGTCCTTGGTGCTGCCATGTACAAACCAAAGTGATTTCAGCGATAATTTAAATAGATTTTATTGTCTAATAATACTAAAAATGTGTGGCAAAGGATGGGGAAGTGGAAGTGCTGCTGATGGTGCACGTGCCCATGGTTCAGGTGAAGCTGCCTGCTGCGGAAGCACAACAAACTCACTCATCCACGAGACCTTGCTTCCTGTCCCACTTTTCAGGGTAGAGCGGCACACCACTGTTGAAGCAAGAGCAGTGCGAGCAGGTTGTGGCTTGGATGGCAGATAATGCTTAGTCTTTCCCAGCACCGCCTTTTCTTCCACATGGTCCAGTCTCACTCGCCAATAGTCTGGACCACATAATCCTCACCCTGATCCTGCCACCATGGGGAGTCCTAGGAGACAAGTAACCCCAGACTTTGACACTCCCAGGAGCAGTTTTTCTTTACAATTATAGCTTCTTTTGGCCTCTCAACGTGCACACTTCAAGGGGGACATGAGGAAGCCCACTGTGGTGAACACCTATTACTGTCTCAAGAGATGAATGATGATACATAGTTGCCAACAAGTCATGTTAAGACAGCAAGTCTGGAGGAGGACGAGAGTGAGCAAGTGAAAGACAAGGTGGTGGATGAAGTCACTGACCCAACCTGGCAAGGTGGCATGCAGAGCGAACACAGCAGCTCCAAGGGGGAGAGATCAGTAGCACCGCATCAGGCAGGAAGAGGTAGTGGGGCTGACAGAGGAAGGAGGTCAACTGTTCCCCTGAGCACCCACATGCTGCCAGATCCCAAGCCAATGGTTAGGTTTTCTCCAGTCTGGCATTTTTTTTTTTTTTTTACAGAAACCATTATAGCTTCCCATACCCCCGGTTATAATTGTTTTAGTGCATAGGCTTTGAATCTAGGTTTCCCACTACCTAGCAAATTTAACAGACTGTGTATGAGTCCCTCCCTTTTATGTCTAATACAAGGTGTATTGGAGTTCCTCTTCCTTCTCATTTCACACCACATGCTCGGATAAGTTAGTAAAATGTTAAAATTACATTTATAGGTAGATGATTTTTTTTTTTTTTACCATTGAAAGCAATGAGAGTTCAAAAACTCCATGTGTAGAGGCAGAAGTTTGTTTTTGTTTTTTTTTTTAAATTTTGCCCTGTATACAAGTCATTATACAGGAAATGACGTTTCTAAACATTTTTTTTTCCTATAAAATCTGTTTTATGTTTGGTATGTTTTGGCAGTCTGTAGAAGTGGCATTATGCTCTGAGGACGTTGTTCACAACAGCGACCTGGGAGTCCGAGACAGGTCCAGGCATCTTCCCCATCCGGTTCCAATTTTTTTCAGCTATCTTGTTGCCCTCAGACCTGGGACGGTCTGCTGGAAAAATGCTTGCGTTTCCCACTGACTTCCATTTTCTCGTTACCTGAGTCGAGTAACTGAGCAGTCCAAAGTTCTCGATTCGAGTAACGAGCACTCTAACATTTTAGTGTTCGCACATCACTAGGTCTCTAATGACACTTTCTAAGATATGCATCCTAGAAGTCAATATTGACCCTTTAAAAAGCATTGCCGCATAACGTAGGATGTAAAGTCAAACCAGACTCTTCTCCAAAGTAAAAAGATCTCCATTGGCATACAGACGTTTTGGACTTTTTTGCTTCGTGTTACTGCAAAGTACGAAACATGTTGGCTGTGTGAGAGGTCTTTGACAGAGGATGGGTTGTAAAGTCTCTCTGTTTAGGACAGTTTTCTTGATGAGACTAATGGCTAAGTCAATGTGGGGTTTAGCCTGGTCTAAGTCTCCTGACAGTGACTTGTCGGTCATGTGATGCCTTAATTTAGAAATATGCTTAGCACATTTACATTTGTACTAAATAGTCTAGTGCCACAATTGCCATTAAATATTCATAATTGTTTGATTTATTGTTGATAGGGAGTCTATGGAGTTTTATAATCTAGGGTCAATAGCAGGGGGGGCTCTATTCTCATCCATTAGCCAACCTATCAGCTGTAATGACAGTTTCTGGCTTTCGAGGACTCTGTACAACAAATACTGATGTGCAATCAGTCCACTGATGTGTGTAATGCTTTTCTCAATGATATGCATTTTTTTTTATACACTGCTCAAAAAAATAAAGGGAACACTAAAATACCACATCCTAGATATCACTGAATGAAATATTCCAGTTGCAAATCTTTATTCATTACATAGTGGAATGTGTTAAACAATAAAACATAAAAATGATCAATGTAAATCAAAATGAATATCCAGGGAGGTCTGGATTTGGAATGATACTCAAAATCAAAGTGGAAAATCAAATTACAGGCTGATCCAACTTCAGTGGAAATGCCTCAAGACAAGGAAATGATGTTCAGTTGTGTGTGTGTGTTGCCTCCATGTGCCTGTATGACCTCCCTACAACGCCTGGGCATGCTCCTGATGAGGCGGCGGATGGTCTCCTGAGGGATCTGCTCCCAGACCTGGACTAAAGCATCTGCCAACTCTTGGACACTCTGTGGTGCAACGTGACGTTGGTGGTTGGTGCGAGACATGATGTCCCAGATGTGTTCAATCGGATTCAGGTCTGGGGAGCGGGCGGGCCAATCCATAGCTTCAATGCCTTCATCTTGCAGGAACTGCTGACACACTCCAGCCACATGAGGTCTGGCATTGTCCTGCATTAGGAGGAACCCAGGGCCAACCGCACCAGCATATGGTCTCACAACTGGTCTGAGCATCTCATCTCGGTACCTAATGGCAGTCAGGCTACCTCTGGCGCGCACACACCATTACTGACCCACTGCCAAACCGGTCATGCTGAAGGATGTTGTAGGCAGCAGATCGCTCTCCAAGGCGTCTCCAGACTGTCACATCTCTCACATGTGCTCAGTGTGAACCTGCTTTAATCTGTGAAGAGCACAGGATGCCAGTGGTGAATTTGCCAATCCTGGTGTTCTGTGGCAAATGCCAATTGTCCTGCACGGTGTTGGGCTGTGAGCACAACCCCCATCTGTGACGTCGGGCACCCAGACCATCCTCATGGAGTCGGTTTCTAACCGTTTGTGCAGACATATGTACATTTGTGGCCTGCTGGAGGTCATTTTGCAGGGCTCTTGCAGTGCTCCTCCTGTTCCTCCTTACACAAAGGTTGAGGTAGTGGTCCTGCTGCTGGGTTGTTGCCCTTCTAAGGCTACCTCCACATCTCCTGGTGTACTTGCCTGTCTCCTTGTAGCGCCTTCAGCCTCTGGACACTATGCTGGCAGACACAGCAAACCTTCTTGCTACAGCTTGAATTGACGTGCCATTCTGGATGAGCTGCACTACCTGAGCCACTTGTGTGGGTTGTAGAGTCCGTCTCATGCTACTACGAGTGTGAAAGCACAACTAACATTCAAAAGTGACCAAAACATCAGCCAGAAAGCATTGCTGAGATGTGGTCTGTGGTACCCACCTGCAGAATCACTCCTTTATTGAGTGTCTTGATTGCCAATAATTTCCATCTGTTGTCTATTCCATTTGCACAACAGCATGTGAAATTGATTGTCGAACAGTGTTGCTTCTAAGTGGACAGTTTGATTTCACAGAAGTTTGATTTACTTGGAGTTATATTCTGTTGTTTAAGGGTATGTGTCCACGTTCAGGATTGCATCAGGATTTGGTCAGTATATTACATCAGTATTTGTAAGCCAAAACCAGGAGTGGAACAATTAGAGGAAAAGTATAATAGAAACATATGCTCCACTTTTGCATTTATCACCCACTCCTGGTTTTGGCTTACAAATACTGATGAAAAATCCTGACCAAATCCTGATGCAATCCTGAACGTGGACACATACCCTAAGTGTTCCCTTTATTTTTTTGAGCAGTGTATATATCCATGAATTGCATTTACCAAATGTTATACCTAAGCAACTTTTGTTTTTAAATTCTAGAAACCAAGTAATAGAAAAATCAACCTGTCTGGCTATGGGGTTGAGCTTGCTATTAAAGACACTGAATACAAGGCAATGGATGATACCCAAGTTGAAGGTACCGTACTTTGAATGTGCAATATAAGTAAAAATTATATTGATAAATCATATGTACAGTAATTATTCTGCAATAGTGATAGGTTTTAGCTTTCATGTATATAATTAGTAGTGGAGGTTTGCCTTTCTCCTGAGACGGTTTATAGGATTTGTCAAAGGTATTATTCTAAAAATCTTCTCTACTCACCATCCATTGATCTGTCGATTTTCATTGGTCGCCATGTAATGCTTAGTTTTCTGTGGGGATCGTCATGCACATAAATTGAACACTTGCTGATTTTAGTTTCATCAAAAATTACCGTACATATTAATTTGGTCCAAGTAGTGCAACCTGGTTATTTTTTGGGGGGGCTAGTAAAAAGCAAGAAGTTGGACAATCAATTTTTACAAGGGTTGTTGTGGATTAGAAAAACACCTGTTCATGGGTTTCGTCTGGTATTGTTGCTCTGTGAAAGGGGTGAGGTGCAATATGCAACCTGTGAGCAAGTGTGCTGCTGTTTGTGGTTTTAATTCTATTGGTGATTTGTGTGATAAAAGGCATTAGACTTGCACTCACCATATAGTAAATTTACAATACTACGACATACTGTATATTGTAAATACACTTACGAAAAAAATCAAAATTTAATACGATTCTATTAATTTCATATTCTCCAATATGCAAATTGCCTCTTCAGAGAACAAGTGGACTTCAACTCTATAGCGCCACCTTTTGGAAGTAGCGATCCTACAAGTCACAATTAACCCTTTGTTGTTCTCCAAAAGTAATGAAGTTGGAATCTGTCATTTAAAGGGACTCTGTCACCTGAATTTGGCGGGACTGGTTTTGGGTCATATGGGCGGAGTTTTCGGGTGTTTGATTCACCCTTTCCTTACCCGCTGGCTGCATGCTGGCTGCAATATTGGATTGAAGTTCATTCTCTGTCCTCCGTAGTACACGCCTGCGCAAAGCAATCTTACCTTGTGCAGGCGTGTACTATGAAGGACAGAGAATGAACTTCAATCCAATATTGCAGCCAGCATGCAGCCAGCGGGTAAGGAAAGGGTGAATCAAACACCCGAAAACTCCGCCCATATGACCCAAAACCAGTCCCGCCAAATTCAGGTGACCGGTTCCTTTTAAAGCCTGAAGACTAGTCCCATTTGGAATTCAATAAATCGCAGCATAATATAAACGAATGTGGTCAGGTTGCATGCAAATAAAGTTGAAGTGATTGCATGTTACAAAAGCTCTTCTGAATGCCTCTGTCCTACCAGCTCTATTCCCTGCCCAACGCCACTTTCTCCTGCTTGACTTGCAACTACTTTGCTTGAAGTCACACAACAAAAGAGCTGTCAGCCCAGCTGGAGAAGGCTGCACTAGGTTGGGATTAATACTGGGGAGACCGAGCTTAGGCCTCTTTCACACTTCTGTCTTTACAGATCCGTCGCAATGTGTCGTTTTGGGAAAAAAACAGATCCTGCAAATGTGCCCGCAGGATCCGTTTTTTTCCCATAGACTTGTATTAGCGACAGATCACGACGGATGGCCACACGTCGTATCCGTCGTGTTTTGGCGGTCCGTTGTCACCAAAAAAGTTAAATGTAACGTTTTTTTTGTCCATCGCGTCCACCATTTTCGCATACCCGGCCGAAACCCCGCCCCCTCCTCCCCTGACTGCAGAATGGGCAGTGGATGCATCGAAAAACTGCATCAGCTGCCCACGTCGTGCAAAAAATTTACAACGTCCGTCGGAACGTCGGCCCAACGCATTTCAACTGACCCGTACCGACGGAAGTGTGAATGAGGCCTTAGGAAAGCCTTCCACACATGGAAAACCTTTCCGCTTCCTTTACATATTGACTCAAGCTGTGATTCTTGGTAATGGAGGAAAGGACTGGCTAGCTAAGGGTAAGGCGGTTTGTATGAGCTACATTCGAATATAAAGTTAAGCAGTCTGGGGAGTCAAATCATGCTGACAAATTTCCCTAAAATGCTGCATCTAGATCATGGTTTTGTGTCTATTGCACAACATTGAAAAGTCTATATAGACATTTGTTTTTGGAGAAGGTTTTTTTTAGTTTTGTAACATTTTTACATTTTAGTTGTGTGGTTTTTGTCTTGCCATTTTCTCTCTTTTTTGTATGTTTTTTTTTCTCCTTTCCTCTTTTCGAAACTCCAGTATGATCTGAGTGTGGTATCTTTTTACATAGGACTATATGTCGAACTCCATAAACTCATGTCATGTAAAAAAACGCTATTAACCTGCAGGTATAGGGTTCATTTTTAGGAAAGTACTGTTCTGAAACTTCCTGGCTACCGGGAGGAAACTAATTTTATTCCTCCTGGCAACCTCCAGCTTTCAGTCTGAGGTGCATCCACCGTGGTTTCAGTAACTGCTTAGTACAAAGTGAGCGGTAGGTGTAATGACGCCCTGGCATTGGCTGACAGCCGGCTCTGAAGCCATCAGTTCTGATTTAGTAACATAGTTATTAAGGTTGAAGGAAGACTTTAAGTCCATCTACTTCAACCCAAAGACTAACCTAACATGCCCTAACATGTTGATCCAGAGGAAGGCAAAAAAAACCCATGTGGCAAAGAGTAAGCTCCACACTGGGGAAAAAAATTCCTTTCCGACTCCACATACGGCTATCAGATTAGTTCCCTGGATCAACGCCCTATCAAGGAATCTAGTATATATACCCTGCAACATTATACTTTTCAAGAAAGGTATCCAATTTCCTCTTAAATTTAAGTAACGAATCACTCAGTACAACATCATACGGCAGAGAGTTCCATAGTCTCACTGCTCTTACAGTAAACAATCCACATCTGTTATTAAGCTTAAACCTTCTTTCCTCCAGACGTAGCGGATGCCCCCTTGTCCCTGTCTCAGGTCTATGATTAAAAAGATCATCAGAAAGGTCTTTGTACTGTCTCCTCATATATTTATACATTAAAATAAGATCACCCCTTAGCCTTCGTTTTTCCAAACTAAGTAGCCCCAAGTGTAATAACCTATCTTGGTATTGCAGACCCCCCAGTCCTCTAATAACCTTGGTCGCTCTTCTCTGCACCCGCTCTAGTTCAGCTATGTCTTTCTTATACACCGGAGACCAGAACTGTGCACAGTATTCTAAGTGTGGTCGAACTAGTGACTTGTATAGAGGTGAAATTATGTTCTCCTCATGAGCATCTATGCCTCTTTTAATGCATCCCATTATTCTATTTGCCTTTGTAGCAGCTCCCTGACACTGGCCACTGAACATGAGTTTGTCATCCACCCATACACCCAGGTCTTTTTCATTGACGGTTTTGCCCAGCACATGGTTATACATCTTATTACTTCTACCCAAGTGCATGACCTTACATTTATCCCCATTAAAGCTCATTTGCCATTTATCAGCCCAAGCTTCTAGCTTACATAAATAATCCTGTAATATAAAATTGTCCTCCCCTGTATTGATTACCCTGCAGAGTTTAGGGTCATCTGCAAATATTGAAATTCTGCTCTGTATGCCCCCTACAAGGTCACTAATAAATGTTAACCCCTTCCCGACCTTTGACGCATACGCTGCGTCATGAAAGTCGGTGCCATTCCGACCCATGACGCAGCATATGCGTCATGGAAAGATCGCGTCCCTGCAGATCGGGTGAAAGGGTTAACTCCCATTTCACCCGATCTGCAGGGACAGGGGGAGTGGTAGTTTAGCCCAGGGGGGGGGTGGCTTCACCCCCTCGTGGCTACGATCGCTCTGATTGGCTGTTGAAAGTGAAACTGCCAATCAGAGCGATTTGTAATATTTCACCTAAAAAACTGGTGAAATATTACAATCCAGCCATGGCCGATGCTGCAATATCATCGGCCATGGCTGGAAACACTTATGTGCACCCACCCCACCCCTCCGATCGCCCCCCCAGCCCCCCGATCTGTGGTCCGCTCCCCTCCGTCCTGTGCTCCGCTCCCCCGTCCTCCTGTCCGCTTCCCCCGTGCACCAATCACACCCCCCGCGCTCCAATCAAACCCCCCCCGCACTCCGATCCCCCCCCGCACACAGCGACCCCCCCCCCGTGCTCCGATCCACCCCCCCCCGCACAGCGATCCCTCACCCCGTGCTCCAATCCTCCCCCGTGCTCCAATCCTCCCTCCCGTGTTCCGATCCACCCCCCCATGCTCCGACGCCCCCCCCGTGCCCTGATCTCCCCCCCCTTATACATACCTGGCCGCCCGAGGTCCGTCCGTCTTCTTTCCTGGGCGCCGCCATCTTCCAAAATGGCGGGCGCATGTGCAGTGCGCCCGCCGAATCTGCCGGCCGGCAGATTCGTTCCAGAGTGAATTTTGATCACTGAGATAGGTTATATCTCAGTGATCAAAATAAAAAAAATAGTAAATGACCCCCCCCTTTGTCACCCCCATAGATAGGGACAATAAAAAAATAAAGAATTTTTTTTTTTTCACTAAGGTTGGGGTAAGAACTAGGGGTAGGGTTAGGGGTAGGGTTAGGGGTAGGGTTAGGGGTAGGGTTAGGGTTTCGGTATGTGCACACATATTCTGGTCCTATGCGGATTTTTCCCGCCGATTTATCGTGGATTTACCGCGGTTTTTCTGCGCATTTCACTGCGGTTTTACAACTGCGATTTTCTATTGGAGCAGTTGTAAAACCGCTGCGGAATCCGCAGAAAGAAGTGACATGCTGCGGAATGTAAACCGCTGCGTTTCCGTGCAGTTTTTCCGCAGCATGTGTACAGCGATTTTTGGTTCCCATAGGTTCACATTGAACTGTAAACTCATGGGAAACTGCTGCGGATCCGCAGCGTTTTCCGCAGCGTGTGCACATACCTTTAGAATTAGGCTATGTGCACACGGTGCGGATTTGGCTGAGGATTCGCAGCAGTGTTCCATCAGGTTTACAGTACCATGTAAACATATGGAAAACCAAATCCGCTGTGCCCATGGTGCGGAAAATACCGCGCGGGAACGCTGCGTTGTATTTTCCGCAGCATGCTAATTCTTTGTGCGGATTCCGCGGCGTTTTACACCTGTTCCTCAATAGGAATCCGCAGGTGAAATCCGCACAAAAAACACTGGAAATCCGCGGAAAATCCGCAGGTAAAACGTAGTGCCTTTTACCCGCGGATTTTTCAAAAATGGTGCTGAAAAATCTCATACGAATCCGCAACGTTGGCACATAGCCTTAGGGTTGGGTTGGAATTAGGGTTGTGGTTAGGGTTAGGGGTGTGTTGGGGTTAGGGTTGTGGTTAGGGGTGTGTTGGGGTTAGGGTTGTGATTAGGGTTATGGCTACAGTTGGGATTAGGGTTAGGGGTGTGTTGGGGTTAGTGTTGGAGGTAGAATTGAGGGGTTTCCACTGTTTAGGCACTTCAGGGGGTCTCCAAACGCAACATGGTGCCACCATTGATTCCAGCCAATCTTGTATTCAAAAATTCAAATGGTGCTCCCTCACTTCCGAACCCCGACGTGTGCCCAAACAGTGGTTTACCCCCACATGTGGGGTACCAGCATACTCAGGACAAACTGCGCAACAATTACTGGGGTCCAATTTCTCCTGTTACCCTTGAGAAAATAAAAAATTGCTTGCTAAAACATCATTTTTGAGGAAAGAAAACGTATTTATTATTTTCACGGCTCTGCGTTATAAACTTCTGTAAAGCACTTGGGGGTTGAAAGTGCTCACCACACATCTAGATAAGTTCCTTTGGGGGTCTAGTTTCCAAAATGGGGTCACTTGTGGGGGGTTTCTACTGTTTAGGCACACCAGGGGCTCTGCAAACGCAACGTGACGCCCGCAGACCATTCCATCAAAGTCTGCATTTCAAAAGTCACTACTTCCCTTCTGAGCCCCCACGTGTGCCCAAACAGTGGTTTACCCCCACACATGGGGTATCAGCGTACTCAGGAGAAACTGGACAACAACTTTTGTGGTCCAATTTCTCCTGTAACCCTTGGGAAAATAAAAAATTCTGGGCTAAAAAATTATTTTTGAGGAAAGAAAACGTATTTATTATTTTCACGGCTCTGCGTTATAAACTTCTGTAAAGCACTTGGGGGTTGAAAGTGCTCACCACACATCTAGATAAGTTCCTTTGGGGGTCTAGTTTCCAAAATGGGGTCACTTGTGGGGGGTTTCTACTGTTTAGCCACATCAGGGGCTCTGCAAACGCAACGTGACGCCCACAGAGCATTCCATCAAAGTCTGCATTTCAAAACGTCACTACTTCACTTCCGAGCCCCAGCATGTGCCTAAACAGTGGTTTACCCCCACATATGGGGTATCAGCGTACTCAGGAGAAACTGGACAACAACTTTTGGGGTCAAATTTCTCCTGTTACCCTTGGGAAAATAAAAAATTGCGGGCTAAAATTCATTTTTGAGAAAATAATTTTTTTATTTTATTTTCATGACTCTGCGTTATAAACTTCTGTGAAGCACTTGAGGGTTCAAAGTGCTCACTACACATCTAGATTAGTTCCTTTGGGGGTCTAGTTTCCAAAATGGGGTAATTTGTGGGGGATCTCCAATGTTTAGGCACACAGGGGCTCTCCAAACGCGACATGGTGTCCGCTAATGATTGGAGATAATTTTCCATTTAAAAAGCCAAATGGCGTGCCTTCCCTTCTGAGCCCTGCCGTGCGCCCAAACAGTGGTTTACCCCCACATATGGGGTATCTGCATACTCAGGACAAACTGGACAACAACATTTGTGGTCCAATTTCTCCTATTACCATTGGCAAAATAGGAAATTCCAGGCTAAAAAAATCATTTTTGAGAAAAGAAAAATTATTTTTTATTTTCATGGCTCTGCATTATAAACTTCTGTGAAGCACCTGGGGGTTTAAAGTGCTCAGTATGCATCTAGGTAAGTTCCTTGGGGGGTCTAGTTTCCAAAATGGGGTCACTTGTGGGGGAGCTCCATTGCATAGGCACACAGGGGCTCTCCAAATGCGACATGGTGTCCGCTAACAATTGGAGCTAATTTTCCATTCAAAAAGTTAAAAGGCGCGCCTTCCCTTCCGAGCCCTGCCGTGTGCCCAAACAGTGGTTTACCCCCACATATGAGGTATCAGCGTACTCAGGACAAATTGGACAACAACTTACGTGGTTCAGTTTCTCCTTTTACCATTGGGAAAATGAAAAAATTGTTGCTGAAAAATCATTTTTGTGACTAAAAAGTTAAATGTTTATTTTTTCCTTCCATGTTGCTTCTGCTGCTGTGAAGCACCTGAAGGGTTAATAAACTTCTTGAATGTGGTTTTGTGCACCTTGAGGGGTGCAGTTTTTAGAATGGTGTCACTTTTGGGTATTTTCAGCCATATAGACCCCTCAAACTGACTTCAAATGTGAGGTGGTCCCTAAAAAAAATGGTTTTGTAAATTTTGTTGTAAAAATGAGAAATCGCTGGTCAAATTTTAACCCTTATAACTTCCTAGCAAAAAAAAATTTTGTTTCCAAAATTGTGCTGATGTAAAGTAGACGTGTGGGAAATGTTATTTATTAACTATTTTGTGTCACATAACTCTCTGGTTTAACAGAATAAAAATTCAAAATGTGAAAATTGTGAAATTTTCAAAATTTTCGCCAAATTTCCGTTTTTATCACAAATAAACACAGAATTTATTGACCTAAATTTACCACTAACATGAAGCCCAATATGTCACGAAAAAACAATCTCAGAACCGCTAGGATCCATTGAAGCGTTCCTGAGTTATTACCTCATGAAGGGACACTGGTCAGAATTGCAAAAAACGGCAAGGTCTTTAAGGTCAAAATAGGCTGGGTCATGAAGGGGTTAAAGAGAAGAGGGCCCAATACTGACCCCTGTGGTACCCCACTGCTAACGCGACCCAGTCATAGTGTGCTCCATTAATAACCACCCTTTGTTTCCTATCCCTGATCCAGCTCTTAACCCACTTACACATATTTTCCCCTATCCCCATTATTCTCATTTTATGTATCAACCTTTTGTGTGGCACCGTATCAAAAGCTTTTGAAAAGTCCATATACACTACGTCCACTGGGTTCCCTTGGTCCAGTCCGGAACTTACCTCTTCATTGAAGCTTATCAGATTAGTCTGACAGGAACGGTCCCTAGCAAACCCATGTTGATATTGGGTCATGAGGTCATGATTTGGCTGTCAGTCAGTGCCGGGCATGGTTGTAGCTCACTGTGTACTGAACGGTGACTGAAGCCGTACCAATCGCACCTGTATGACTGAAAGCCTGAGGCTGCCGGGAGGAATAAAATTAATTTCCTCCTGACGAGCTTTCAGTGTGGTGGCTGCACGACTTTAGAACTATATTAGCCTGCAGGTTATAGCTTTTTCTGACATGACAGATTGCCTTTAAACCACATAGAACAAAGGGGCACCAATTTTCAATCCATCTCTGGTGATTATACTGATTTAGAATCCACTTCTTATAGGATACTTCAGGGTGCTGCAATGCTGGGAATATACTGTAAGTGTTCAAAAGTGTCAACGAAAAGTCAGCACTCACCCGATCCTAAGGTTATAAGTCCTTAATTTGCATACATCTGGACATCGTTCTAGCAGCGTGCAGGTAAAACAAGGGAGTTAGGTGGGGGGAGGAACACGGACTACAGCCGTTTTGCGTCTGGCTGACGCTACTACGGGTCCATTGGATGAAATCCTGACACTCTTGTCTATAGAACTAAATAGAAGAGAGTAGGAGAAAACACATGCACAAAGTGTCAAAATTTGGCATGGTAAATTCCAGGATAACGTGACTCATTTTCCCTCCAGCAAAACTTGAATGTCTCCTTATATACATCATAGAGCTGTTATTTGTGTAAAAAAAAAAAACCCACAAGAACTAAAACCTTAACAGAACACAGATCATGGTTTCCAGAGAATGAGGAAACAGCGATTTTATTGAATATGAATATTGTCTGTACGTATAGCTCTCAAGACAGTGTCTATAACATTGCAGCTCGCTTTCGTGTTTTAGAAACTCTTGCCTGGCCTATGTATTTTTGTTCTGGGAGCTTCAGTGACCTTTTATGTACAAGCAATTTTCAGTTAGTTTTTGCCTAATAATGTGGTGTGTCCAAAAGTCTTATAGACCAAAACCAAAGATTGCAGTAAATCAGATGTAAATTACTTTCTGCCTCGCAAAGCACTGGATCAAATCAAAATGCTCATGTTTTGTCTGCTAGAAGAGAGCAGTCAGCCCTTTGGAAAGGACACGGAAGGACACTGAATTCTTGACACATTAGGCTTCGCTGTTACTGTAATTATGTTCGCTGTGCCTCGTTCTGACAAGTTCCCCAACTCTTATGTATAGAGGATTCTTCCCAGATGCTAACCTCCTGCTACTTGATATTTTCTACATAATCATGTGCATTCGCTCGTCTTTAGTATTCATGTTCTGCCATGATTCTTTGCAGCACTGCCCTTTTTAGATTGGTAGGCATTCGTGCGCTTTGCTACCCTCTGGTGAAGCTCTTTAAAACTTTTAATAAGGTGTTTTGTTAGCACGGCTAAAAGTCTTTTCTTGTTAAAAAGTATCGTATCTCTAAGGATATCACATTTTTATCTTGTTTATGCTATGCACATTTCTTTGTAGATAATAATCACCAACTTCATTGATGGGACAGCTTTCTGGGATTTTAGGAAATGTATGGAATGGTGGCTAAAGTTAAGAAACAGCTATTAAAGGGAATCTGTCACCAGGTTGTTGCTACCTAATCTGAGAGCAATCCCCTAGACTATCAATCCATACGTAAAGGCCAATATGCATGAAGTATCAAAAACACCAATGAGAGAAACAATGCAAGCCCTTAAAAATCATTATTCAAATCTTTATTAACATTTCCAAACAAGACAATCTAAAAAACGTATAAATTAATGAGACACCACAAGTAATGAAAAAAACAGGGGATATCGGCAGGTAAAGGTTAAACTGCAGTAGGTACCTCGTGTGTGTGTGTGTGTGTGTGTGTCTATCTCTATCTCTCTTCCGTCTGACTGTCCTTCTGTCACGGGTATTCGTTCGCTGATTGGTCTCGGCAGCTGCCTGTCATGGCTGCCGCGACCAATCAGCGACGCGCACAGTCCGATTAGTCCCTCCCCTACTCCCCTGCACTCACTGCCCGGTGCCCGCTCCATAATCCCCTCCACTCACCTCTCACACAGGGTTAATGGCAGCGGTAACTAGATGGTTGCCCGATTCTAACGCATCGGGTATTCTAGAATATGTATGTCCACGTAGTATATTGCCCAGCCACGTAGTATATTGCACGGTCACGTATTGTCCAGCTACATAGTATATAGCACAGCCCACGTAGTATGGTATATTGCTCAGCCACATAGTATATAGGAGAGCCACGTAGTATATTGCCCAGCCATGTAGTATGGTATATTGCCCAGTCACGTATTGCCCAGCCACATAGTATATAGCACAGCCCACGTAGTACGGTATATTGCTCGGCCACATAGTATATAGGAGAGCCACGTAGTATATTGCCCAACCACGTAGTACAGTATATTGCCCAGCTACGTAGTATATTGTCCAGCACAGAGCCACATAGTATAGAGACTTAAAAAAAATAAATGAACATATACTCACCTATAGCCCGTTGAAGTCCTGCTATACTTACCATCCGCCGCCTTTCTCGCTCCTCTCCACGCTCCCGGGATCGCTCCATTGCAAGCGGCAGCTTGCGTTCCCAGGGCTGTTGTGCGCAGGACCTATGATGACGTCGCGGTCACATGACCGTGACGTCACGGCAGGTCCTTGTCCCACACCAGCCCTGGGACGGGAGCGGAAGCTGCCGCTTGCAATGGATTGGTCCCGGGAGCGTGGAGAGGAGCGAGAAAGGCGGCGGAGGGTGAGTATAGCAGGTTTTTTTTTTTTTTTTTAATTATTTTTACCATGACATTTTTACTATTGATGCCGCATAGGCAGCATCAATAGTAAATAGTTGGAGACACACAGGGTTAATAGCAGCGGTAACGGAGTGCGTTACACCGCGGGCCGTTACCGCTGCCATTAACCCTGTGTGAGTGGAGGGGATTATGGAGCGGGCGCCGGACAGTGAGTGCAGGGGAGTAGGGGAGGGACTAATCGGACTGTGCGCGTCGCTGATTGGTCGCGGCAGCCATGACAGGCAGCTGCCGAGACCAATCAGCGAACGAATAACCGTGACAGAAGGACAGACAGACGGAAGTACCCCTTAGACAAATTATATATATATATATATATATATATATATATATATATATATATATATATATATATATATATATATATATATATATATTATGTATAATATAGATTCAAGATTATAAGAAGCTTTATTGGCAGGACCAAATACACATCAGTTTTGCCAAAGCAGGTGTATAAAGGCAATAGGGATATGGACTGTGGGGATGTTGGGAAGGTGGATGGGGGCAGATCCCGGGTGGGGGCTATAGTCCATGGCCTAGGGGAGGTGGATGGGGGCAGATCCAGGGTGGGGGCTATAGTCCATGGCATAGGGGAGGTGGATGGGGGCAGATCCAGGGTAGGGCTATAGTCCATGGCATAGGGGAGGTGGATGGGGCAGATCCATTGTGGGGGCTATAGTCCATGGCATCATAGTTCTTTCTCGCAGTCTATGACATTCGCTCAGATACCGCGCTGCTATCTCCACTGCTCTCTCTTCTTCTCCCAGCAGGATATATGTTTTCTCTTCCTCCTTCATGGTGATGAAGTCTGGGAAGAGATGCGAGAGTCTCCTGAAGTGAGTGTCCCTCACTGCTGAGTATTTGGGGCAGTGTAGCAGGAAGTGGGTTTCATCCTCTATGGCCTCCAGGTCACAGTGTTGGCACAGTCTTTCCTCCCTGGGCTTGTAGCTCTGCCTGTGTCGGCCACATTCGATGGCCAGACTGTGGGCGCTGAGTCTATATCGGCTCAGGATCTGGTGATCTCTGGGGTCCGGGAGTTTCTCCAGATATGGGGCCAGTCTGTAGTCTCTCTGTAGGCTCCGGTACATGGTCAGTTTCTGGGAGCTGATGATATCATTCTTCCAGTCACTGACATACCTCTCCTGGCCTTCGTCTGCCATCTTCCTGATTCCGGCTTTTGTCAGGTTGTTGTGATTAGTGTTCTGGTTTGGCTGGGTTGTTCCGAGGGTTCTGGTTTTTCTGTTTCACCTACATGTATCAGGGCTTTATGGTGATGGGAGCTTGGATTGCTCCTATGCAGGTGAGCCCGGAATGACAGCGCCCTCTTTAGAACTGTTAGGTGTAGAGGGAATCTGCCCAGCTCGGCCCGACAAGCACTGTTGGAGGTGCTCCGATGGACCTGGAGAAGGTGCTTGCAGAATTCCAGGTAAAATATATCTGTTGGACTGGAATCCCACCTTGACCAGTCTGGGTAGGTGTGAGGACCCCAGACTTCGCTGCCATACAGGAGGATTGGGGCGATGATGGAGACGAAGATTTTTAGCCAGACCCTCACTGGTGGCTTCAGATGGTAGAGTGTCCTTCGGATGGCATAGAAGGTTTTGCAGGCCTTGTCTTTCAGGGTCTCTATGGGTTGTTTGAAGCTCCCTGACCGGTGAATCTCTAGGCCCAGGTAGGTATATTTCTCCGTTCCTGTGAGGTCGCAGTTGTTGAGGACAAACGATGGGTGCTGGTCTGATCTTCTCTCTCCTCTGGAACACCATGGTGTTGGTTTTCTTTAGGTTGACCGGTAGAGCCCAGGTGGAGCTGAATTTCTCTAGGATTTTCAGGTTGTCCTGGAGGCCTTTCTCGGTTGGTGACAGCAGCAGCAGGTCATCTGCATACAGCAGGAATTTCACCTGAGTGTCGTGGAGGGTGAGACCTGGTGCTGAGGGTGTGTGTGTAATATATATATATATATATATATATATATATATATATATATATATATATATATATATATATATATATATATATATATATATATATTCAATAATATTATGCCCATGTAGACCTCTTACATAACATAACAATCACTATTAAGCGTTTCGTAAGAAAATGCTTCATCCGGGGATGGTGGGTTGTTTGATAACCTTAAACAGTGTAGGGAGATGAAATCTAGCTTTGTGCACTTTGTAGTGGCAGTTCCTGGGTGCTGCAGTTCAGCTTCCATTGAAGTGAATGTGAACTGAGCTGCAGAAAACCAGAATTGCCACTACTGTGGTGTACCAGCTCCATATAATGTGCACTGTTTACTTCCGAGCCACGGGACCTGATAACAACTGATCAATTTTATGATTAAATTGCTGTTTAACTGTAAAACATGTGAATCCACTGACTATCAATTTTGACACTGTAGCATTTATGATAAAACGGCAAATGCAGCCATCTTTCCATTCACATTTATGGAGAATGTCAACTGGGACAATGTCTCGTACAGAGATTCACATGTCCAATAGAGCTTGGTCTCCGTGGTCAAGTGCTGTATAAGCAAACATCACTGCAGGAGCCAATGATCGGTAGCAAAGGTCATATGAATGATGTAACGACGATCACTATATGACCTGCAGGACCTCCTGAGCCGCTCAGGATTCAGCTAGTAAATGCTTATTTCTACATTTTCAGAATTTTCTACTCTTGGGTTTTAATAATGTTCTGTATTAAAAGTCTAACAGTTTATGATATACAAGGTTGCAAATGAATTATCAAGTAATAGAGGTGTTAATCTGTGGTCATAGCATTTATTAGTGTTGGGGTACAGCTCTCTGCTTCCTTCAGAAGTCCCATAGGCCACGATTGGCGCTGTGCTAAGCATGTCTGACCACCACTCCATCCTGTGGGCCTGTTTTCAGGTCGTAGGGGCTACCTGAGGTCAGACCCCCAGCGATGGGATTGTTATCACCTATACTGTGGATAGATGTTACATTTCATTGTTGTGAATGCTGCTATTGTCTCGTCATGCCCAAATAGATCATTCAGCATGTATTTAATTTCTTTGATCCAGTAAATGTCTTCTACCGCTGTAGGAATCCCAACGTCTAGGAGCTACTGACTGACATGTTGTTTTCTGATTTGTATATACAGCCACCAATTCTACTGATAAGTCATATGATGGAATTGCGGAAGATGTTCAAGGATTTTACTTTGACAAACTGATGTAAGTCTACAAACTGCCAATTACGGTATAACTGTGCGCGCTCTGTGGAATATTGTAAAGCGGTATGATTGTGATTGACCGTGTGAGCTGATTTTCTCTTTTATCTATATTCGTTAAAATTGTGCTATAGAAATCAGAATATGTGCATGATACATTTGACAGACGTTTTGCAGACTCTTTCTGCACAATCTATGTAGCTAAAGCTGAGCTCTGAAATGATTTCTCTTTATTAATAGGCAGACTGAATAGTTTACTTGTAAGGGAGTTTTCAGGCTGCAGAGAAAAGTCTGCAGTTACTCTGTGTGATTGTCGGCTGCCAAATCGGGACTGTGTACAATGGGGCGGCACGGTGGCGCAGTGGTTAGCACTGCAGCCTTGCAGCGCTGGAGTCCTGGGTTCAAACCCCACCAAGGACAACATCTGCAAAGAGTTTGTATGTTCTCTCTGTTTGCGTGGGTTTCCTCCGGGCACTCCGGTTTCCTCCCACATTCCAAAGACATACTGATAGGGAATTTAGATTGTGAGCCCCATCGGGGACAGTGATGATAATGTGTGCAAAAATGTAAAGCGCTTCGGAATATGTTAGCGCTATATAAAAATAAAGATTATTATTATTATTATATATTATGCAGGAATTGTGGGATCCCCTGTATTTGAAGTCATGTGACCATATGTATGCGATTTGCACACTTGCTGTCATATGTCGACTCAACCACTACTTTGAGTAGAGCATTGAGAGAAGAAGAGGGTCTAGTCAGCACGGGTTAATCGGTACACAAATTCCAGACATGTGGTCACACAATTGACAACACGTGCTACTAGTACAGGGGAATCGTGCCAGGGCGTGCATTGTACACTGTCAAATTTTGTCAGTCTGCAGTCACTTAACCCCTTTCTGACATTGGATGTAATAGTACTCCCCCTGGAGCCCGCGCCTTTCCGTGGTGGAATCTTGTTCCACCCGCGGCTGTTAACTAGTTAAATGCCGCTGTCAATTTCTGACAGTGGCATTTTAACTCCCACTTACCGGAAGCGCATCTTTTATCCTGCCCATCGGTGACCCCGTCACATGGTTATGGGTCGGCATTACATCCAGACCTCTATGGTTGTCATATCCAGATTGCTAGTGGTTGGCGCACATCGCAAGTGAGCATTTCTGCTTCACACAGGTGAACTGATCATCGCCTGTGTGTAGCAGAGGCGATCGGGCGATCGCAGATTCTAGTCTCCCATGGAGACTATTGAAGCATGCAAAAAGTAAAAAAAAAAGTTTTTAAAAATCTAAAAAGAAATACTACAAACAAAAGTTGATATGTTGAAACCAATGGTTTCGTTCAAAAGTACAACTTGTCCTGCAAAATACAAGCCCTCCCATGGCCATATTGATGGAAAAAAAAAAGTTATGGCTTTTGGAAGAAGCGGAGCAAAAAACGAAAACGCAAAAACTGAAACCATGGTCATTAAGGCTTTAAACTGACTACAGACATTTAGTTTTAGCCCAGATAACCATTTATGCACATCAGGTGTGTTTTTCAATACAAAACTGGAGACAAGTGTTTTATTACATAATTATGAGAATGCTTCTACATAAAAAAAATACTGTAATTATATTGATTATTGTATAATTTAAGCTCAAGAGGTGAAAATCAAACACTGCATACTTACAGGAAATTTCTGAACTAGAGTGTGGCTATGCCCATTTGTCAAATTCATCAAATCATTTACTACACCAAAATTGCTACTCCAGTCTGGGTAGCTTTTTTGACACCCACCACGCATGGAGACTCATACCACTTAAAGTCCCTGAGGAGCACCATGCACTCCATCAAGAAGGGCATGGTGCGAGTCTGCGCTGTGCCAGTCCTGATGAATCAGACCCTATGAGTCTAAAATAGATCAGTGTGACATTTTCAGGGTTACTAATTTTTAATTTTTTAATAAAGATTTTGCTATAAAAAATACACATTACCAAAATGTTTTTAATGAATGCAATTATTACAAAATCCTTATTAAACAATAGATTATTTTCTTAAAACTCTTTTACTTTAAACTGTTCAACGTCCAAGTTATAACATAGAAAAATAACATTACATTCTGTTATTTCAGCCTTTAATAGTTTACTGTATCAGACTACGATAAGAGAATGGTAAACTGCATTGATTTGACAGCCTGGGGTTCTAGTCTTAACATATTGTTTAAAACCAGCTTCTCCACCATGACAGACGATCAGCTCTCCACCCTCCTGTCAAGATCACACCTCACCACAAGCACGATCGACCCGCTCCCGTCCCACCTCATCCCTAACCTTTCCATGGTCTTCATCCCAACCCTAACGCACCTCTTCAACCTCTCACTCACAACAGGTGTCTTCCCCTCATCCTTAAAGCATGCCAAGATCACACCCATCCTCAAAAAGCCCTGCCTCGAACCATCCTCTGTGTCTAGCTATTGCCCAATATCTCTTCTCCCTTATGCCTCCAAATTACTGGAGCAACACGTCCATCTTGAACTGTCCTCCCACCTCTCCTCCTGCTCCCTCTTTGATCGGTTACAATCTGGCTTCCGACCCCATCACTCAACTGAAACTGCCCTAACTAAAGTCACCAATGACCTACTAACTGCCAGGAGCAAGCGACACTGTCCTCCTTCTCCTGGACCTGTCTTCTGCCTTCGACACTGTGGACCACTCCCTTCTGCTACAGATCCTCTCATCTATTGGCATCACAGACTTGGCCCTATCCTGGATCTCGTCATATCTGACCGACCAAACATTCAGTGTCTCCCTCCCCCACACCACCTCCTTTCGCCCCTTGTCAGTCAGTGTTCCTCAAGGCTCTGTTCTAGGACCCCTACTCTTCTCCATCTACACCTTCGGCCTTGGACAGCTCATAGAATCCCACGGTATGCAGTACCATCTCTATGCCGATAATACACAGATCTACCTATCCGGACCTAACCTCACCTCCTTACTTACCAAAATCCCACACTGTCTGTCTGCTATTTCAGCCTTCTTTTCTGCTCGCTTTCTAAAACTGAACATGGACAAAACAGAATTTATCATCTTTCCCCCATCTCACTCTACCCCTCCACCAGACCTATCCATCAATGTCAATGACATGGCTGCTCACTTTCCCCAGTCCCACACGCCCGGTTCCTCGAGGTGATACTCGACTCTGCCCTCTCTTGCAAGCCACATATCCAAGCCCTTGCCTCCTCCTGCCATCTCACTCAAAAATATTTCCCGAATCCGCACATTCCTTGACTGCAACACCACAAAAACACTAGTACATGCCCTTATCTCCCGCCTTGACTACTGCAACCTCCTACTCTCTGGCCTCCCCTCTAGCACTCTGGTACCACTCCAATCCATCCTACACTCTGCTGCCCAACTAATCTACCTGTGTCCCCGCTATTTCCCAGCCTCTCCTCTTTGCCAAACCCTTCACTGGCTTCCTGTCGCCCAGAGACTCCAGTTCTAAACCCTTACAGTGACAAACAAAGCCATCCACAACCTGTCTCCTCCATACATCTGTGACATGGTCTCCCGGTACCTACCTACACGCAACCTCCGATCCTCTCAAGACATCCTTCTCTACTCCCCTCTCATCTCTTCTTCCCACAACCGCATCCAAGACTTCTCCCATGCTTCCCCCATACTCTGGAACTCTCTGCCCCAACACATCAGACTCTCGCCTACCATAGAAACCTTCAAAAAGAACCTGAAGGCTCACCTCTTCTGACAAGCCTACAGCCTGCAGTAATCCTCAACCTACTGAACCGCCACACAACCAGCTCTACCCTCTCCTAGTGTATCCTCACCCATCCCCAGCAGACTGAGCCCCTCGCGGGCAGGGTCCTCCCTCCTTATGTACCTGTGTGCCTTGTTTTTTGCTCATGTATAATGTATTTGTCTATATTTGCCCCGTATTCACATGTAAAGCGCCATGGGATAAATGGTGCTATAAGAATGTATAATAATAATAAAAAGCATCATACAGTGAATTCACATGCTGCAGATTCTTACAGAAATTAATTTCCAATTCATCTGAACAATTGCATTTGAATGAATGGTACTGATTTTGTGTCTCAGAAATATTTGCAACAAAATCTGCAGTTTGTGAATACACCATTAATGAGACTTGTAAATTAAGAAGCTGAGTTTTCAGTACATTCCAATGCTTTATAGTGACAATAATTATTTGTACATTTTGGGGTTGTCAAACTGATAATGTGGTCTAGTGATCCAATCAGTGTGGTAACTTGTGTTTAAAGCCTTTCGTTTGTTTTTTTTCCCAAGCCAAATGTACCCTGATCTCAAAGACAATTTGGTTGAATTCCGAAAACATCTTATAGAAAGCACGAATGAGATGGAGCCGTTGAAAGTCTGGGAGTTGCAAGGTAAGTTCTGTCTTCATCTAAAGATTGCTGGTACTGTAAACGTGTAGAGAAAATGGAGATAGAAAGTATTGAAACAAGGCTCTGATTCTTAGCTTTGTTTTTGTCAAAATGTTTGTGCATGTGCCACTGTACCGGCATATGTTGGCCATAAGGCCAGAGATCACACGAGGTGCAAAATGCAGAACTCAGAAGACCACAGCTATACTGGAGTTTCTTGGTACGATACAGACCAAAAGTTTGGACACACCTTCTCTTTTAAAGATTTTTCTGTATTTTCATGACTATGAAAATTGTATATTCACACTGAAGGCATCAAAACTATGAATTAACACATGTGGAATTATATACTGAACAAAAAAGTGTGAAACAACTGAAATGATGTCTTATATTCTAGGTTCTTCAAAGTAGCCACCTTTTGCTTTGACTGCTTTGCACACTCTTGGCATTCTTTTGATGAGCTTCAAGAGATAGTCATCGGGAATGGTCTTCCAACAATCTTGAAGGAGTTCCCAGAGATTCTTAGCACTTGTTGGCCCTTTTGCCTTCACTCTGCCGTCCAGCTCACCCCAAACCATCTCGATTGGGTTCAGGTTTGGTGACTGTGGAGGCTATCTGACATAGCACCCCATCACTCTCCTTCTTGGTCAAATAGCCCTTACACAGCCTGGAGGTGTGTTTGGGGTCATTGTCCTGTTGAAAAATAAATGATGGTCCAACTAAACGCAAACCAGATGGAATATCATGCCGCTGCAAGATGCTGTGGTAGTCATGCTGGTTCAGTATGCCTTCAATTTTGAATAAATCCCCAACAGTGTCACCAGTAAAGCACCCCCACACCATCACGCCTCCTCCTCCACGCTTCACGGTGGGAACCAGGCATGTAGAGTCCATCCGTTCACCTTTTCTGCGTCGCACAAAGACACTGTGGTTGGAACCAAAGATCTCAAATTTGGACTCATCCGACCAAAGCACAGATTTCCACTGGTCTAATGTCCATTCCTTGTGTTCTTTAGCCCAAACAAGTCTCTTCTGTTTGTTGCCTGTCCTTAGCAGTGGTTTCCTAGCAGCTATTTTACCATGAAGGCCTGCTGCACAAAGTCTCCTCTTAACAGTTGTTGTAGAGATGTGTCTGCTGCTAGAACTCTGTGTGGCATTGACCTGGTCTCTAATCTGAGTTGCTGTTAACCTGCGATTTCTGAGACTGGTGACTGGGATAAACATATCCTCAGAAGCAGAGGTGACTCTTGGTCTTCCTTTCCTGGGGCGGTTCTCATGTGAGCCAGTTTCTTTGTAGCGCTTGATGGTTTTTGCAACTGCTCTTGGGGACACTTTCAAAGTTTGCTCAATTTTTCGAACTGACTGACCTTCATTTCTTAAAGTAATGATGGCCACTTGTTTTTCTTAGCTGCTTTTTTCTTGTCATAATACAAATTCTAACAGTCTATTCAGTAGGACTATCAGCTGTGTATCCACCAGACTTCTGCACAACGCAACTGATGGTCCCAACCCCATTTATAATGGAAGATATCCCACTTATTAAACCTGACAGGGCACACCTGTGAAGTGAAAACCATTCCCGGTGACTACCTCTTGAAGCTCTTCAAGAGAATGCCAAGAGTGTGCAAAGCAGTCATCAAAGCAAAAGGTGGCTACTTTGAAGAACCTAGAATATAAGACATATTTTCAGTTGTTTCACACTTTTTTGTTCAGTATATAATTCCACATGTTAATTCATAGTTTTGATGCCTTCATTGTGCATGTACAATTTTCATAGTCAAGAAAATACAGAAAACTCTTTAAAGGGAACCTGTCACCCCGTTTTTTGAGATTGAGCTATAAATACTGTTAAATAGGGCCTGCGCTGTGTGTTCCTATAGTGTATGTAGTGTACCCCGATTTCCCATGTATGCTGAGAAATAACTTACCAAAGTCGCCGTTTTCGCCTGTCAATCAGGCTGGTCAGGTCGGGAGGGCGTGGTGACATCGCTGGTTCTTCCTCAGCTTTACGTTGGTGGCGTAGTGGTGAAGACACAGCGCGCGATCTGCGCTGTCATCCCTTTCGTCGGTGGGGGCGGCCATCTTCCTGGGGCCGCGCGTGCGCAGATCGAGTGCTCTGCTGCACGGGGCTTCAGGAAAATGGCCGCGGGATGCCGCGCGTGCGCATTAGAGATCGCGGCGGCCATTTTCCCAAAGCCGAGATGCAAACTCGGCTTTGGGAAAATGGCCGCCGCGATCTCTAATGCGCACGCGCGGCATCCCGCGGCCATTTTCCTGAAGCCCCGTGCAGCAGAGCACTCGATCTGCGCACGCGCGGCCCCAGGAAGATGGCCGCCCCCACCGACGAAAGGGATGACCGCGCAGATCGCGCGCTGTCTTCACCACTACGCCACTACGCCACCAACGTAAAGCTGAGGAAGAACCAGCGATGTCACCACGCCCTCCCGACCTGACCAGCCTGATTGACAGGCGAAAACGGCGACTTTGGTAAGTTATTTCTCAGCATACATGGGGAATCGGGGTACACTACATACACTATAGGAACACACAGCGCAGGCCCTATTTAACAGTATTTATAGCTCAATCTCAAAAAACGGGGTGACAGGTTCCCTTTAAATGAGGTGTGTCCAAACTTTTGGTCTGTACAGTATATTATTGCAGTTTTTTGTTACATCTTTATATTCCTAATGGGTTTTCCCCAAAATATAATAATGATGATCTATCCACAGAATAGTTCCGGAAGATCAGATCGGTTAGTGTTTGACACCCAGCAAACCCCACACACAAACTGTTAACTCCAGAGCAGCCGGACGTAAACACTGAACGGAGCTGAACAGCGCGGCTCTATAAATGTATAGCAGCCGGGTGCCACAATTCATATAAGAGAAAAGAAGCCTGCAGTTCTCAGCAGCAACATTTTAACAGAACGGACTTGCTTGAAAAAAATATAATTTTCATATTGAGAAACTGCTATGTTGTTGTAACCCTGTTCTTAAAAAAAAAAAAAAAAAAAAAAAAAACTGTTAACCCCTTTCTGACATCGGACGTACTATCCCGTCGAGGTGGGGTGGGCCCCCATGACCACGGACGGGATAGTACGTCCAGCGCGATCGGCGGCGCTCACGGGGGGAGCGCGGCCGATCGCGGCCCGGGTGTCAGCTGCCTATCGCAGCTGACATCCGGCACTATGTGCCAGGAGCGGTCACGGACCGCTCCCGGCACATTAACCCCCGGCACACCGCGATCAAACATGATCGCGATGTGCTGGCGGTGCAGGGAAGCATCGCGCAGGGAGGGGGCTCCCTGCGTGCTTCCCTGAGCCCCCCGCAGCAACGCGATGTGATCGCGTTGCTGCGAGGGTCTTACCTCCCTCCCTGCTTGTTCCAGGCCCGGATCCAAGATGGCCGTGGATCCGGGTCCTGCAGGGAGGGAGGTGGCTTCACAGAGCCTGCTCAGAGCAGGCACTGTGAAGCAGCCTGCACTGCTCTCAGATCGGTGATCTGACAGAGTGCTGTGCACACTGTCAGATCACTGATCTGTGATGTCCCCCCTGGGACAATGTAAAAAAGTAAAAAAAATTTTTTCAAAATGTGTAAAAAAAAAAAAAAAAAAAAAAAAAAAAAATATTCCTAAATAATGAAAAAAAATAAAATATTCCCCATACAGCATCATCAGCAAAAAAAAGAGTTAAAGTCCTGAGAATAAAGCGATGCAAAAATAATTATTTTTTCTATAAAATAGTTTTTATCGTATAAAAGCGCCAAACCATAAAAAAATGATATAAATGAGGTGTCGCTGTAATCGTACTGACCCGAAGAATAAAACTGATTTATCAATTTTACCAAACGCGGAACAGTATAAACGCCTCCCCCAAAAGAAATTCATGAATAGCTGGTTTTTGGTCATTCTGCCTCACAAAAATCGGAATAAAAAGCGATCAAAAAATGTAACGTGCCCGAAAATGTTACCAATAAAAACGTCAACTCGTCTCGCAAAAAACAAGACCTCACATGACTCTGTGAACCAAAATATGGAAAAATTATAGCTCTCAAAATGTGGTAATGCAAAAAATATTTTTTGCAATAAAAAGCGTCTTTCAGTGTGTGACGGCTGCCAATCATAAAAATCCGCTAAAAAACCCGCTATAAAAGTAAATCAAACCCCCCTTCATCACCCCCTTAGTTAGGGAAAAATTAAAAAAATGTATTTATTTCCATTAGGGTTAGGGCTAGGGCTAGGGTTAGGGCTAGGGTTAGGGTTAGGGCTAGGGTTAGGGTTAGGGCTAGGGTTAGGGTTAGGGCTAGGGTTAGGGCTAGGGTTAGGGCTAGGGTTAGGGCTAGGGTTAGGGCTAGGGTTAGGGCTAGGGTTAGGGCTAGGGTTAGGGCTAGGGTTAAGGCTACAGTTAGGGTTGGGGCTAAAGTTAGGGTTAGGGTTTAGATTACATTTACAGTTGGGAATAGGGTTGGGGTTAGGGGTGTGTCAGGGTTAGAGGTGTGGTTAGGGTTACTGTTGGGATTAGGGTTAGGGGTGTGTTTGGATTAGGGTTTCAGTTATAATTGGGGGTTTCCACTGTTTAGGCACATCAGGGGCTCTCCAAACGCGACATGGCGTCCGATCTCAATTCCAGCCAATTCTGCGTTGAAAAAGTAAAACAGTGCTCCTTCCCTTCCGAGCTCTCCCGTGTGCCCAAACAGGGGTTTACCCCAACATATGGGGTATCAGCGTACTCAGAACAAATTGGACAACAACTTTTGGGGTCCAATTTCTCATGTTACCCTTGGGAAAATACAAAACTGGGGGCTAAAAAATAATTTTTGTTGGGGGAAAAAAAAGATTTTTTATTTTCACGGCTCTGCGTTATAAACTGTAGTGAAACACTTGGGGGTTCAAAGTTCTCACAACACATCTAGATAAGTTCCATGGGGGGTCTAGTTTCCAATATGGGGTCACTTGTGGGGGGTTTCTACTGTTTAGGTACATTAGGGGTTCTGCAAACGCAATGTGATGCCTGCAGACCATTCCATCTAAGTCTGCATTCCAAATGGCACTCCTTCCCTTCCGAGCCCTCCCATGCGCCCAAACGGTGGTTCCCCCCAACATATAGGGTATCGGCGTACTCAGGACAAATTGGACAACAACTTTTGGGGTCCAATTTCTCCTGTTACCCTCGGGAAAATACAAAACTGGGGGCTAAAAAATAATTTTTGTGGGAAAAAATTTTTGTTTTATTTTTACGGCTCTCCATTATAAACCTCTGTGAAGCCCTTGGTGGGTCAAAGTGCTCACAACACATGTAGATAAGTTCCTTAGGGGGTCTACTTTCCAAAATGGTGTCACTTGTGGGGGGTTTCAATGTTTAGGCACATCAGTGGCTCTCCAAACGCAACATGGCGTCCCATCTCAATTCCTGTCAATTTTGCATTGAAAAGTCAAACGGCGCTCCTTCGCTTCCGAGCTCTGCCATGTGCCCAAACAGTGGTTTACCCCCACATGTGGGGTATTGTCGTACTCAGGACAAATTGTACAACAATGTTTGGGGTCCATTTTCTCCTGTTACCCTTGGTAAAATAAAACAAATTGGAGCTGAATTAAATTTTTTGTGAAAAAAAGTTAAATGTTCATTTTTATTTAAACATTCAAAAAATTCCTGTGAAGCACCAGAAGGGTTAATAAACTTCTTTAATATGGTTTTGAGCACCTTGAGGGGTGTAGTTTTTAGAATGGTGTCACACTTGGGTATTTTCTATCATAGACCCCTCAAAATGACTTCAAATGAGATGTGGTCCCTAAAGAAAAATGGTGTTGTAGAAATGAGAAATTGCTGGTCAACTTTTAACCCTTATAACTCCCTAACAAAAAAAAAATTTGGTTCCGAAATTGTGCTGATGTAAAGTAGACATGTGGGAAATGTTACTTATTAAGTATTTTGTGTGACATATCTCTGTGATTTAATTGCATAAAAATTCAAATTTGGAAAATTGCGAAATTTTCATAATTTTTGCCAAATTTCCGTTTTTTCACAAATAAACGCAGGTACTATCAAAGAATTTTTACCATTGTCATGAAGTACAATATGTCACGAGAAAATGTCAGAATCACTGGGATCCGTTGAAGCGTTCCAGAGTTATAACCTCACAAAGGGACAGTGGTCAGAATTGTAAAAATTGGCCCGGTCATTAACGTGCAAACCACCCTTGGGGGTAAAGGGGTTAATGAGAACCTGTCATATCACCAAATGATATTAAGCTGCAGGCATAGAGGTAATCTGAAGGTTGTTAAAGGGATTACTGTCATCGGATTTTTGTTATGTTATCTTAGGGAAGCACGAGGTAGGTCTGAGCTACTGAATTCAGTAATGTGTCACTTAGCTGTTGCAATACAATGAGTGTGTTATCGTCAGGAGATTATCACTGCTGGACTATGTGCATACTGGTCCAACCACACTCCCCGCACTGAGGGTATGTGCACACGTCAGGATTTCTTGCAGAAATTTTCCTGACAAAAACCGGACATTTCTGCCAGAAATCCTCATGCGATTTTACCGCGATTTTGACGCGTTTTTGGTGCGTTTTTTCCCAAATGCATAGAATTGCGGGAAAAACGCAGAAAATCCGCAAAAATAATGAACATGCTCATTTTTTTACTGCGATGCGTTTTTTTCGCGGAAAAAAACGCATCCATGTGTACAAAACATGCAGAATGCATTCTAAATGATAGATTGCATAATGTATGCGTTATTAATGAGTTTTTATAGCGTTTTTAGCGTGAAAAAACCTGAACGTGTGCACATGGCCTGATGTCCACTTGCTGTCAATAGATACTGATGAGCGTCAGTACTCATTACTTGAGTCTGCCGAGGTTGCTCTGGTATGCACAGAGTATCGCAGGTGCTCGAGTGATGTGTTCAAGTCCCCGCTGCCCTTTGCTTTGCAGCTGTTAGCCACAACACATGCAGGGATTAACTGATATACATGGGAAATCCCCGCATGTTTTGTCACTGTCTAAGGACCACAAAGTATGTTCAGGTCCCCGCAACCTCATGTCACTCTCGCACCCGCGATACTCTGTGCATACCCAAGCACCCTAGGCAAACTCAAATAACGAGCACTTGCGCTCATCACTGTCAATAGCCCATGTACACTGAAAGCTATGGTGTGGGTGAGGGCAGCTTTCTCAGCTCTGCTACATATAAAAAGTGATTGTATCACACCTGCTGCACCCAGTAAAAAGTGCTGCATTGTTGGGATCAGGGTGTCTCTTTGTTATGCTGCTTTCACATGAGGTAGGAAAAACATGCTAACAGATTCTCTTTAACTCGTTCCTGACATGCGCCGTACGTATACTGCTCTGCGGGAGCTACGTTCCCACAAACCGCAGTATATGTACGTTGTGGCCTCTGTTTTCTTTTTTTTTTTACTTACCATATTTTTCTGACCATAAGATTCACATTTTTTCCCCTCCAAATTTTTTGGGAAAATGGGGGTGCGTCTTATGGTCGCAGTATACTTACAAAGCCTGTGGTAACAGCGGCGGTCCCGATGCAGCCTCCCTTCCCAGACTGGTGTGGCGGGGCTCTGTGGTGTGGTGGTGGTGGGCTGTGCTCCAGGGCAGTGACAGCGGCTCTCTGTGCTGCGTGGGGGGCTCCGCTGGCATTTCGTCAAATCCCGGAGGCCCCTGCACATCCGTTGCTGCCATGTTGCGGTGGCCACGGGGGCTGCGCATACTCGGATTCAGATCTCGTCCCGATTTGAATCTGAGCATGCGCCGCTCGGCGGCCATGTTCCCAGAGGCCACCGTAACATGGCAGCAACGGATGTGCGGGGGCCTCCGAGCATTGACGAAATGCTGGCGGAGCCCACACGAAGCACAGAGAGCTGCTGCACTGCCCCTGAGCACAGAGCCGCCGCCACCGCACCAGCTTGGGATGGGATTTCCCGGAGCATCAGCCTGGACCACCGAATGACCCCTTTGACCACTCCTCCACCTGTGCTGATCCCTTCCCTAGTAAGCTGAATTTGGACTGTAAGACAGACCCCTATTTGACACTTTTTTTTCCCCCTATTATCCTTCTGAAAATTTAGGGTCTTATGGTCTGGTGTGTCTTATAACGAAAAGAACCTAGCACTCAACTTGATGCTCATGTGCAAATTTTATTGTAGTACCCAACAAACGTTTCTGTCCATCATACGGACCTTCATCAGTAACTACATGTGAAAACAAACCACCAAAATCCACCAAAATTAAAATAAAAATAAACAAAAATAAACAAAAGTATATACATAGCATGGAGAAAGAAGAACAACAGCATCTATATCATAACAAGTCAAATGTACAGGCGAAATATATGCTGAAGAAGACCATACAGAATAAAGAGGCACAGCACTGTTCCACAAAATGAAATAATAGAAAGAGGGAGTGTATGGCACGTACCGTACTATACTGAAGTTTGGGCAAAGAGACCGTAATGTCTCAGGGCACTAATGAATGCAGCGCCTAAAAGTCATGGGAGAGTAAAATAAGAAGCCTGCCTACAGTGCAGTGATCAGAGGGAGTGCTGATGTAAGCGTACCTTATGAGAACGCTGGGCCGGTTAACAGGCTGGGGGTAAAGAGAAGAATGTGGTGAGCATACATACCGGATTACTATATGGGTGAAGATAAGCCGCGCAGGAAGGTGGTTACCTTAGAGGGATGAATCGTGATGTGCCACTGACAGACGCGGAGTCCACCGCTGGTCTGATCAGGGGATGTGAAAACCGCTATTAAACGAACAAAGGGTGGGGCCATATCGGCCAACTAGCCTATGGTCTGTGTATGCGATGGACCGGAAGTGACATCACCGGGCCCTAGTAACGCTGTGAAGCTAGCGTGCGGCTATATAAATAGCATGCACATGTAACAGAGCCGGCGGAAGTGACGTGCATGTGTGTCACCGCTCTCCGGAAAGTATGCTACAGTCAAATAGGTTCCACCTAACAGAATGCGATTATAGGTAGTCACAGGAAAGCGTGGAGGGGCGGTGCCTAGCGGAGAGCCAGTGAATGGTGGAGGATCTCCGTTGTGTATATGCTCGTTCTGCACTGTGTTCAGCCGTGCGATTACTAGGCGTGGTGAAGAAAGAAGACTTGGTCCAGTGCGGTCTGTGACATTAATGGCGTTAAAGAGACCTCAATACAGTCGGCTCTATTAATAAAGAGAAAAAAACAGTTACATATGTTATACATATATACATTTGCCATATTGAAAATAAATAACCACCTGAGAAAAGGATGCACAGAATATATTGTATAACCGGTAAGAGGTAGTAGCCCAGGATGTTATGGGATGAATCAAATTAGGACGACCTCATATGGGGGCCTTCGTTGTCATAATAGAAGGGGGTCGCAGAACATGCCAACATAGATTCGAACCGACCATAAGGACTGAAATAGAGGAGTAAATGGGAAAGTAGTGTAAATGTACTGTAGGAAGAAATTACTACCTGAGTAGGTACTCAGAGAAATGACGCCAGATCGTAGTCTCTGTTGAGACCCAATGGGTGAAGGGTCTCCAACGTGTGGATCCAAGAAGCCTCCCTCCGTTTTAAACGGGCCACCCGATCCCCACCCCGTCTAATGGGGGGGATGTGTTCAATAACCTGAAACCGTAACTGTGAGACATTATGGCCTTGGGTATTGAAGTGTGACGGGATGGGTAATAGAAGGTTTTTGCAACGGACCGTAGACTTGTGCTTAGAAATACGATCGCGTATTGGTTGCGTGGTTTCTCCCACGTATAGAAGTCCACACGGGCATTTGATCAGATATATGACCCATGATGAGGCGCAGGTGAAGTAATCTGGAATACGGAATATTTTACCCGAGCGAGGATGGTGAAAGGAGGAGCCCTTGAGGACATTATGGCACTGTGAGCAATTGAGGCATGGAAAAGTCCCTGTACGGGGATTTTGTAAAAAACGTTGACGTGGGGACGATTTACTTGATCCCAAATCTGCCCTCACCAATGAATCTTTCAGATTAGGTGGGCGCTTAAAGCAGGGGAGAAATGGGTTTTGGAATTCAGGTACATGAGGGTGGGCTTTTGACAGTAAATGCCAATTTTGGCGTATGGACCTATGTAGGATATAGGCGAATGGGTGGTATGAATGTATAAATGGAACCCGATTGGTGGCTTTATTGGGTCGTGGGAGCGGAGGTGAAGCGGCTTGTTGGAGAACAGATGACGGATAGCCACGCTGGGTAAATTTAGTGGCCATTTCTTGTAGACGGAGTGGCCGTAGATCCGTATCAGACACAATTTTAGAGACCCGATGGAATTGGGACTTGGGTACCGATTTCTTAGTGGCAGGGGGATGAAAACTCGTATAATGTAACAAACTGTTACGGTCGGTACTTTTTGTGTAAAGATCAGTTGAAATAGAGCCGTCTGGCTGAAGGATGACCATTGTGTCAAGGAAGTTGATCCGAGTGGGATCATGTGACATGGTAAAAGAGATACCCGGCCAGGCTGTATTGAGCCAGTCAAAAAAGGATGCGAGGGCTTCCAACGGAGTACGTTACTTCGGAATAAGGAGTGAGCGTATATCTGGCTCTCCTCGAAGTCGGCCATGTAGCAATTAGCATATGGGGGCGCTACGTTGGAGCCCATCGCGGTTCCCCTGGATCTGTAGGTAGAAGTCGTCCTGAAACATAAAATAATTGCGGGTAAGGATGATGGTTAACAGTTCAATGCATAGGTTAATTTGGTCAGGTTGAAAGCCGGACTGAGTAAGAAGTTTGTGAACGGAATTAATACCCTCTATGTGTGGGATAGACGTGTACAAATCTTTTACATCCATAGTAACCAGTATAGAGTGTGGAGAAATGGGTCCCACTTCTTTAAGAATATTTAGGAAGGATCCTGTGTCCAGGATGAAGGATTTGGATGTCCGTATCAGTGGAGTTAAGATTTTCTCGAGGTACACCGCCAGAGGGGAGAGTATGGAGTCAGTGGAGGCAACTATCGGCCTCCCCGGTGGTTTCTCCAGATTTTTGTGAATTTTAGGAATAGTGTAAAAAACAGGGATAACCAGATGTAAATTGGTAAGGAATTCGCATGTTTTCAAATCGAGGACCCCTAACTGAGTGTATTTCAGAAGGGTGTCTGAGATGATTTGCCGAGTAGCGGCCGTGGGGTCTCGTTGTAACTTAACATAGATGGTAGAATTATCCAATTGACGTCTAATTTCAAGAAGGTAGTCCGTCTTATTCATTATCACCAGGGTGCCCCCTTTGTCAGCCGGTTTGATAACTAGGCTGTTGTCATTTTGTAGGCCTTGTAGGGCCTGACGTTCCGTGGTGGAGAGATTGGGAGGATAAGACAGTCTACCCCTTCTGATGTCCTCACATAGTGATCTGAACGAATCCTGTGCGAAACCTATAAAGGTTTCCACGGCGTGTGAGCCATGTGGGGGCCTGAAATGGCTTTTAGAGTGAAGGCCCAAACTGCGTGAGGAGAGGGTATGGTCTGATGGTACAATTTGGGATTGGGTCGGAGCTGGCTCTGGGGAGGTAGCGAAAAAGGCCTCAAAAAGGCCACTATACGTGGGAGAAACCACGCAACCAATACGCGATCGTATTTCTAAGCACAAGTCTACGGTCCGTTGCAAAAACCTTCTATTACCCATCCCGTCACACTTCAATACCCAAGGCCATAATGTCTCACAGTTACGGTTTCAGGTTATTGAACACATCCCCCCCATTAGACGGGGTGGGGATCGGGTGGCCCGTTTAAAACGGAGGGAGGCTTTTTGGATCCACATGTTGGAGACCCTTCACCCATTGGGTCTCAACAGAGACTACGATCTGGCGTCATTTCTCTGAGTACCTACTCAGGTAGTAATTTCTTCCTACAGTACATTTACACTACTTTCCCATTTACTCCTCTATTTCAGTCCTTATGGTCGGTTCGGATCTATGTTGGCATGTTCTGCGACCCCCTTCTATTATGACAACGAAGGCCCCCATATGAGGTCGTCCTAATTTGATTCATCCCATAACATCCTGGGCTACTACCTCTTACCGGTTATACAATATATTCTGTGCATCCTTTTCTCAGGTGGTTATTTATTTTCAATATGGCAAATGTATATATGTATAACATATGTAACTGTTTTTTTCTCTTTATTAATAGAGCCGACTGTATTGAGGTCTCTTTAACGCCATTAATGTCACAGACCGCACTGGACCAAGTCTTCTTTCTTCACCACGCCTAGTAATCGCACGGCTGAACACAGTGCAGAACGAGCATATACACAACGGAGATCCTCCACCATTCACTGGCTCTCCGCTAGGCACCGCCCCTCCACGCTTTCCTGTGACTACCTATAATCGCATTCTGTTAGGTGGAACCTATTTGACTGTAGCATACTTTCCGGAGAGCGGTGACACACATGCACGTCACTTCCGCCGGCTCTGTTACATGTGCATGCTATTTATATAGCCGCACGCTAGCTTCACAGCGCTACTAGGGCCCGGTGATGTCACTTCCGGTCCATCGCATACACAGACCATAGGCTAGTTGGCCGATATGGCCCCTCCCTTTGTTCATTTAATAGCGGTTTTCACATCCCCTGATCAGACCAGCGGTGGACTCCGCGTCTGTCAGTGGCACATCACGATTCATCCCTCTAAGGTAACCACCTTCCTGCGCGGCTTATCTTCACCCATATAGTAATCCGGTATGTATGCTCACCACATTCTTCTCTTTACCCCCAGCCTGTTAACCGGCCCAGCGTTCTCATAAGGTACGCTTACATCAGCACTCCCTCTGATCACTGCACTGTAGGCAGGCTTCTTATTTTACTCTCCCATGACTTTTAGGCGCTGCATTCATTAGTGCCCTGAGACATTACGGTCTCTTTGCCCAAACTTCAGTATAGTACGGTACGTGCCATACACTCCCTCTTTCTATTATTTCATTTTGTGGAACAGTGCTGTGCCTCTTTATTCTGTATGGTCTTCTTCAGCATATATTTCGCCTGTACATTTGACTTGTTATGATATAGATGCTGTTGTTCTTCTTTCTCCATGCTATGTATATACTTTTGTTTATTTTTGTTTATTTTTATTTTAATTTTGGTTGATTTTGGTGGTTTGTTTTCACATGTAGTTACTGATGAAGGTCCGTATGATGGACCGAAACCTTTGTTGGGTACTACAATAAAATTTGCACATGAGCATCAAGTTGAGTGCTAGGTTCTTTTCGTTATTTGCATTAAGGTGTGGGAGCCTACCTTAGCACCATCTTACCAGTAGTGCACGCGTTTCTTTCTACTTGGTGTGTCTTATAGTCTGAAAAATACAGTAATTCCTGTTTGAGAGCCCCCAGTGCTTGCTGGGATACTTAAATGAGTTATAATTAGTGTGACAGATACTGCTGCAGCCTCTGTCCCCACCCTGGAATGAAGCATAAACAGTGATGTCTGTTTCATGGGCTGGGCAAGTTCCAGCTGTACTAAGCATGCATCGGTTGATCATTAGGACCTTGTCATTGTACAATATTGTTTTTCGTGCACAGTGACAGTTTGCACCCTCGCTGATCCTCATGACTAGTGACAAGCCAGCAAGAAAGTACACTGTCAGTGTGCATTGTAAGGAAAAAACCCGGCTAGCATAGACAAGTTCCGCCCCCGCAAATGATGTCCTTAAAATGTGCAGTGACCTTTTGGTCTATTAATGGCTCCTCACTTCTCATCCGAGCCAGCGAGGGAGGGAACTGTCACTGTGCGCTGAGAAATATCGAGCAAAGACACATTTTGTCTATTAACACTTCACTGTTTAGCAGTTTACTCCAGAAAACACCTATTCCGATCCAGTTCGGACATAATTGTTTTTCTGAATTACAAGTAGTTTACTGTAATGTACCCTACATTTACATCTCAGGGATGGCTTGGGCAAAGGAGTTGTGTGTGTGTGTGTGCCATTCGTAGCAGAGACTGCCTGTACACAGCTAAGCTCATGTATATGTTGGAACTGCAGCTAGCTCTGATCTCAACACTTTAACCCCTCATATGCTGTTGTCAATGGTAAGATCGAGTGGCTTTGAACTATATTAAATGGGTGTGGCTGTTATATCAGAAGTAAAACATTTGGAAGGGTGTTCTTAAACTTTGGACATGACGTATGTAACCAATAGTCAAAAATTCTAGTTTATTAATCAAAAAATGAACCCTTGTGAAAAGTGATTGGCCCAAAATAGGGCATCTGGTTCTTTGTTTTTTTTTTCTGTGTTATGTAGGACAGGCTAGAAGTAGACTAATAGAATACCAGAAGTCTGACACACAAAGTGAGCGGTGACAGAGTCATGGAGTGCGACATGTTCAGAAATCTCATGCTTCTTTTTCACTAGCAGATTGGAAGCTGTTTTTTTCAGCAGCTTTTTTTCTGCCGAGACAGGTTTTTGATGCTGAAATGTATGCAGCAAATACTTAACAAGTCCACACACCCTTACTCTGATCTTGTAGCCTTGCCTAAGCCTTTGCTTTGTCATCTCTGCTCGGCCCTATCCAGAGAGCAAATTGATTACTGCAGGGAATCATAAAAAGTCACCGAGGACTAATATTTCTACCCATCACTGTACAGTACGTTGTTATTGCCTTGTAGATCACTTTGCAGACACTTTGAAGTGCTATTTTTCCTTGTTTTTAGTTATCTTTTTTGATTTACGTCATTAAACTATTAAGGGAATTATTCTTTATTCGGCTACTCTAGCAATGTTTGACAATCCTTGGTGACTTTAATGGCACTTACTAGAATTGTCGCTTCAGTCTGTCTAAAACATTTCCCTGAGTGTCCGGGAAGATAAGTAAATGTGTCCCTAAAGTACACTGCAGTCTAGTGTTGCTATGGTAACCACAAATTCTCACAATTACAAAACTGTTTTGTTGTTTTTTTTTGTTTTGCTGTTTTTTTATGCTAGAGAGAGCAAATATTTCTTTTTGCAAGAAGCAGACAGAGGAAACCAAGTTGTAGCGTTGAGTTGGGCACCTTTAGACATTCTGACCATGGCCGGGAAATGACTACCAATTGCCAGTTGTTAAATGGCCTCTTTTATACCTGCCAATGAGCATTCTGCACACACAGAACAATTGTTAGTAGGATATCCTGTGTGCATAGAATGTCATCTTATCGGCAGCACATCTCCTGTTTACATCGGTGTGCTGCCTGTTGTGAGACAGTGAAGGGGATCATGTGCGAGGGTTATGTGTCCTCCAGGATGTGGACAGAGTCATAATAAACCTGCTGGAGCACCTTGTGTATAGAGCATGATGCCTGTGAATCACAAGGCAAAATAAAAGGATGTGTGGATTGGGTCCAAGTAGTTTACCCAGTCAGATTTTTAAGAAAACCTGTCAAGGGCTCTTATTTTTAGAGGGATTTGCAGGTTTGATAGTGGGGCGAATCGGTCTCTCCACTCTGGATTTTGGAAGTGGCTCTATGGCCATGATTCCATTTAAAATCTGTCATTTTTGCATTGGGAGTTTCAATTAGTAGTTTGCATGCTGCAGAGCTGGTGGCTCTGTTCAACCCAGGACTGTGTGGAGCTAATACAGAGCCAGGAACTTCAAGTCGGCTGACGCACACCAAGGGACACAGCGGTGCCATTGTCCACGGGAACAGGTTTTGAGCACGGACTGTATTTGTGGAAACCCGGCTGCGATCTGCAGGATATCACTCCTGTATGCGAGTCTGAAACTGTTTATGGTGAACATTCTGTGGTCCCTGCCTGTCACACTGCACCAACCCCGCTGCAGTACACTATGAAGATGAAACCTATGTTTTGTTTTTAAATTAAATGCCAGCTGGTTCAGATAACCCAATAATCCAAAACGTACGTTCCTCAGAACACTCTTTCCCCGGTTATAAGCCTGTCAAAATGACACTTAAAGGAGTATTTCCATCTCCAAGATCTCGTTCCAATATGTAGTAGGTGTAAGGCTATGTGCACACGTTCAGGATTTCTTGCAGAAAATTCCTAAGAAAAACCTGAAAATTTTCTGCAAGAAATCTGCGTGCGTTTTTGCCGCCTTTTTTCCGGACATTTCCCAATGCATTTTATAGTGGGAAATCTGCTAAAAACCTGCAAAATTAATGAACATGCTGCGTTTTTTTTTACTGCGATGCGTTTTTTTCGCGGCAAAAAACGCGTCATGTGCACAAAACATGCAGAATTCATTCAAAATGATGGGATGCATATTGTATGCTTTTTTTTGCGGTTTTATAGCGTTTTTATCGCGAAAAAAAGTGAAAAATCAGCAACATGTGCACACAGCCTAATAATATTAGCAAATGCCTCCAATTAGAAATGTGGTATAGTTTTTCTGATTCGCTATGTCTCTTTCCTCATGTGTAGGCATTGCAGGACCTTCAGTATCCATGGTTGCAACCAGGGCCGGCTCCAGGATTTTGTGGGCCCCGGGCAAAAGAGTCTCAGTGGGCCCACATACCACGATTCATGATGCACAGATACGGAGGAGAAATATAGATATACTACATAGGGCCTAGCCTTCCCCCTCATCCTTCACATAGGCAGATATGCACACACACAATACGCAGACATACACACACACACACACATCTACAGTACGCAGACATGCGCACTCACACACACACACACACACACACATGCACACACACAAATACGCAGACATGCACACACACAAATACGCAGACATGCACACACACACACACAATACGCAGACATACACACACACACACACACATCTACAGTACGCAGACATGCGCACACACACACACACACACACACACACACACACACACACACACACACACACACACACATGCACACACACAAATACGCAGACATGCACACGCACACACACAATACGCAGACATGCACACACACAATACGCAGACATACACACACAATACGCAGACATACACATACAGTACGCAGGCATGCTGCACACATACAGTACTCAGACATGCACGCACACACACACACAATACGCAGACATACACACACACACAATACGCAGACATACACATACAGTACGCAGGCATGCTGCACACACATACAGTACTCAGACATGCACACACACAATACGCAGACATACATATGCAGACATACACATACAGTACGCAGGCATGCTGCACACACATACAGTACTCAGACATGCGCACACACACACACGCAGCACTCAGACATGCACGCACCCAATACGCAGACATGCGCGCACACAGACAATACGCAGACATACACACACAGTACGCAGACATACACATACAGTACGCAGACATGCTGCACACACATACAGTACTCAGACATGCAAGAAACACACACACACAAACACACACACACACACACACACACACACACACACACACACACACAGCACTCAGACATAGTAACATAGTTAGTAAGGCCGAAAAAAGACATTTGTCCATCCAGTTCAGCCTATATTCCATCATAATAAATACCCAGATCTACGTCCTTCTACAGAACCTAATAATTGTATGATACAATATTGTTCTGCTCCAGGAAGACATCCAGGCCTCTCTTGAACCCCTCGACTGAGTTCGCCATCACCACCTCCTCAGGCAAGCAATTCCAGATTCTCACTGCCCTAACAGTAAAGAATCCTCTTCTATGTTGGTGGAAAAACCTTCTCTCCTCCAGACGCAAAGAATGCCCCCTTGTGCCCGTCACCTTCCTTGGTATAAACAGATCCTCAGCGAGATATTTGTATTGTCCCCTTATATACTTATACATGGTTATTAGATCGCCCCTCAGTCGTCTTTTTTCTAGACTAAATAATCCTAATTTCGCTAATCTATCTGGGTATTGTAGTTCTCCCATCCCCTTTATTAATTTTGTTGCCCTCCTTTGTACTCTCTCTAGTTCCATTATATCCTTCCTGAGCACCGGTGCCCAAAACTGGACACAGTACTCCATGTGCGGTCTAACTAGGGATTTGTACATGCACACACACACAATACGCAGACATGCGCACACACACACAATACGCATACATACACATATTGCCAAAGCTTGTGGGATGGTCGACCCTCTTGCTCCATTTTTGACTTTTGCTATGGAAGCGTTTCTTATCTGGGAACATTCACAGTTCTCTACCTTAATTTATTGATTATGGGCCAAATCTCCAGTCAGTGTTTTATCCATCCAGACACACCAGGAAAATGATCGTTCAGCAGACTGCTCCCGTATCTCTCCAGACTCCCCCCTCCTCTGGCATGTGGCTGTGGAGGGAGCGCTGCTTGATCGATGGCCGTCACTTAAACATACATGGCCACCCACAGTGCACGCTGCAGCTGTGTCTGTTACTAATGATGCGGTCAGGCAGACACTGTGCCTTTAACTTTGCTTGTGTGTCCGCCCGGCCGCGTCATTACTAGCAGAAGCAGAGACATCGCTGCAGCAGCGTGCACTGTGCGCGGCCATGTTTATTTAAGTGACGGCTCAGCTCAAGTAGTGGCGAAGCTGCTGAGGGAGCAGCCCGGGCTCCCTGGTATCCTGGCCACGAGTGGGCCCCCCCATTTGTTCAGGGCCCCGGCATTTGCCCCGGTACGCCGGGTGCTGACGCCGGCCCTGGTTGCAACCACTAGCAACTAGCTAACTAAGGGCTGACTTATACCCTTCATCGTAAAAAACTAAACAAAACCAAAAACGGTCCAATATCGGTTCAGAAAAGTGGGTCAAGTGTCCTACAAGCATCATACGGTTTTCTTGCATTTACAATGCGATTTTTTTTTTTTTTTTTTTTTTTTTCTTCCACCTAGCATCCGAATGACATCCTTTTTACATGCAACTGCAATCCGATTGCAATGCAATTTTAACATGAGCTTTTATATAGCGTAATTGTCTGTAATTTACAGTTTTCAAAGGAAATATTGTTCCTTATAAATATATTAGACTAGATGGCAGCCCGATTCTAAAGAATCGGGAGTCTAGAATCCATATATACTTGAAATTCGGCAGGAGCTTGAAGAGCAACGTCACTGGGCCCGCCTCCACGCAGTAGAAACTTGCTGTGAGGTAAAAATTCAAAAATCACACCAAAATGGTGGGCGGAGTGTGTCACAGTACGGCACGTTTCTGATTGGTCGCTCGCAGCAGGCGGCAACCAATCAGACACTGGACACTGTTGACGTCACTTATCTCCGGACATTAGCTCCGGACATTAGCTCCGGACATTAGCTCCGGACAAAGCCACGGAAGTTGGCACAAATTGCAGGAAGTAGTATTCTAGGCAATTATATATAAGATATACAGATAGATACAAAGATATAAATATGTGAGTGAGATATGAGTGCTTTGCAGGTGTAGCTTACTGTACATGTATTCTATAAATAATAAATACATTTATTTTCTGAAAAAAATGGCGTGGGATCCCCTGAAATGTTATTAATCAGTAGAGGGAAAGCGGAGAGCTGAGGGAAGATGCTTATAGCTTGGGAAGGGAGTAATACCCATACTTTTACTAACTCCATAGTCAAATTATAAAAAAAAAAAAAAAAAAAAAAAAAAGAATTAAGTCCGTTTATTTGTTCAAGTGACACAAACTCCTATATTGACTCTAAATTAAACAAAAAGACAGACTCGCCTTACACCCCCAATGCATTGAAGCCTGTAAAAAAAACTAAAATGATAAACAACCATATTCCCCACCTGTCCGACGAGAAGATAACGGGGGTGTTAGTAATGGGGGCGTCTTATAAACGCCTCTGTTACTAACCCCTGTGCTTGATGGCACCTGACAATGCAAAGGTCACATCAACCCCGATACTATCACCCCACTTGCCACAACACCAGGGCAAGTCAGAAGAGCGAGGCTAAGTTCCAGATTTGATGCATCTTATGGATGCGCCATTTCTGGGGTTGCTGAGACCTGGTGTTTTTAGTCTTGGACATGGCCAATATCCAATTTCCGTTTTTCCGGGTTCGTTTTTCGCTCCCCTCCTTCTCAGAGCCATAGCTTTTTTTTATTTTTCCGTCAATATGGCCATGTGAGGGCTTATTTTTTGCGAAACAAGTTGTACTTTTGAACGACATCATTGGTTTTAGCATGTCTTGTACTAGAAAACGGGAAAAAAATTCCAAGTGCGGTGAAATTGCAAAAAAAATGCAATCCCACACTTGTTTTTTGTTTGGCTTCTTTTTACTGGGTTCACTAAATGCTAAAACTGACCTGCCATTATGATTGTCCAGGTCATTACGAGTTCATAGACACCTAACATGTCTAGATTCTCTTTTATCTAAGTGGTGAAAACAAATTCCAAACTTTGCTAAAAAAAAAAAAAAATTGCGCCATTTTCCTATACTTGTAGCATCTCCATTTTTCATGATCTGGGGTTGGTTGAGACTTATTATTTGGCGGCGACCAAAAAACCGTAATTCTGGTGTTTCTAATTTTTTTCTCGCTATGCCGTTTAGCGATCAGGTTAATCCTTTTTTTTATTGATCGGGCAATTCTGAACGTGGCGATACCAAATATGTGTAGGTTTGATTTTTTTTTTTAATTGATTTATTTTGAATGGGGTGAAAGGGGGGTGATTTAAACTTTTTTTTTTTTTTTTTTTTTTTTTAACTTTTGCCATGCTTCAATAGCCTCCATGGCAGGCTAGAACTTGGCACAACTCGATCGGCTCAGCTGCATAGCAGCGATCATCAGATGGCTGCTATGTAGCTTAATAACAGGCTTGCTATGAGCGCCGACCACAGGGTGGCGCTCACAGCTAGCCGGGATCAGTAACAATAGAGGTCTCAAGGACCTCTATGGTTTCCATTCTGATGCATTGCTGACCCCCGATCATGTGACGGGGTCAGCAATGCGCTCATTTCTGGCCAGATGAAGGTGCTGCAGAGTTCCCAAGCAGAGACTGGAGTATCTGTGCATATGATCAGAATAAAGCCTTATGTAATGCTATTGCCTGTGCCCCTGCATGGTGCCCCTGCATGGTTCCCCTTCCTGCTGGCATACTCACTGCCCTGATTGCGTGGCGTGGTCAGCGGCATTTTTTTCGGATTCCCTGTGTTGTGTGCACCGTGCCTCCCGGTGGTGCACCTAGTGCACACAAACCTTTGCTCTTTAAAGGGGCAGCACGCTTGCATAGTAAAATGCCCCCAGATGTTTGAGACAGACAGATATATGTATCCTCCCCTATAGTATCATTAGCAGGTGTGATGGTCTCCTGGTGCTTATGCAGCCAGACCTGAACCTGTAACCCCTAGTCCTTCTGCGGCCAGTGCTTGAACCTCGTCCCTAGTACCTAAATCAGTATCCGAGACCCTTGTGTTTGAACATGTGCCTATTGATTATTCTGGGTATCCAGACTGTCTTTTCTGTTTCGGAGTCAGCTTTGTAACCGTTCGGCCCGTGGATTCTGCACCTAGCAACCTGAATGGAGTCCATGCCCGTAACCGTTCTGCAGAGAATCCAGAACCTAGTAGTCTGAACTGAGCCCTAGACCTATCCTTGTCTGTGTACCAGACCCTTGGAGTCAACATCTAGAGTAACAGGGACTGTCTAGGAGTGGTACGTGGTGGCTACCTGCAGCTCAAGCCTGACTCCATCATTAGGAGCTCCAGTGAACACCAGGTAGCCGCTTTGCTACGCCCCTCTTAGGTAAGCCCTGCCCTGTGGCGTAGTGGGTCAACTAACTGCGTGCGCCATGTGCATTTGCGTAACACCTGTGGTAGATCCTCTCACTCCGCTGCTCAAAGAGGTAGTCATTGGAACACTTTCAATTTCAGTTTTCAACTGGTTTATTAAAGTGTACTGCATAAACAAGTGCAACTTCAACCCCTTAAAGGGAACCTGTCACCCCGTTTTTTGAGATTGAGCTATAAATACTGTTAAATAGGGCCTGCGCTGTGTGTTCCTATAGTGTATGTAGTGTACCCCGATTCCCTATGTATGCTGATAAATAACTTACCAAAGTCGCCGTTTTCGCCTGTCAATCAGGCTGGTCAGGTCGGGAGGGCGTGGTGACATCGGTGGTTCTTCCTCAGCTTTACGTTGGTGGCGTAGTGGTGTAGTGGTGAAGACACAGCGCGCGATCTGCGCTGTAATCCCTTGCATCGGTGGGGGCGGCCATCTTCCTGGGGCCGCGCGTGCGCAGATCGAGTGCTCTGCTGCACGGGGCTTCAGGAAAATGGCCGCGGGATGCCGCGCGTGCGCATTAGAGATCGCGGCGGCCATTTTCCCAAAGCCGAGTTTGCATCTCGGCTTTGGGAAAATGGCCGCCGCGATCTCTAATGCGCACGCGCGGCATCCCGCGGCCATTTTCCTGAAGCCCCGTGCAGCAGAGCACTCGATCTGCGCACGCGCGGCCACAGGAAGATGGCCGCCCCCACCGATGCAAGGGATTACAGCGCAGATCGCGCGCTGTGTCTTCACCACTACACCACTACGCCACCAACGTAAAGCTGAGGAAGAACCACCGATGTCACCACGCCCTCCCGACCTGACCAGCCTGATTGACTGGCGAAAACGGCGACTTTGGTAAGTTATTTATCAGCATACATAGGGAATCGGGGTACACTACATACACTATAGGAACACACAGCGCAGGCCCTATTTAACAGTATTTATAGCTCAATCTCAAAAAACGGGGTGACAGGTTCCCTTTAACCCCTTTACCCCCAAGGGTGGTTTGCACTTTAATGACCGGGCCAATTTTTACAATTCTGACCACTGTCCCTTTATGAGGTTATAACTCTGGAACGATTTAACGGATCCTGATGATTCTGACATTTTCTCGTGACATATTGTACTTCATGATAGTGGTAAAATTTATTTGGTAATACCTGCGTTTATTTGTGAAAAAAAAAATGGAAATTTGGCTAAAATTTTGAAAATTTCACAATTTTCCAACTTTGAATTTTTATGCCCTTAAATCATAGATATGTCACACAAAATACTTAATAAGTAATATTTCCTACATGTCTACCTTACATCAGCACAATTTTGGAACCAAACTTTTTTTTTTGTTAGGGAGATATAAGGGTTAAAAGTTGACCAGCAATTTCTCATTATTACAACAACTTTTTTTTTTTTTTTTACGGACCACATCACATTTGAAGTCACTTTGAGGGGTCTATATGATAGAGAATACCCAAGCGTGACAACATTCTAAAAACTGCTCCCCTCAAGGTGCTCAAAACCACATTCAAGAAGTTTATTAACCCTTCAGGTGTTTCATAGGAATTTTTGGAATGTTTAAAAAAATGAACATTTAACTTTTTTTTCATAAATTTACTTCAGCTCCAATTTGTTTTATTTTACCAAGGGTAATAGGAGAAATTGGATGCCAAAAGTTGTTGTACAATTTGTCCTTAGTATGCTGATATCCCATATGTGGGGGTAAACCACTGTTTGGGCGCAAGGCAGAGCTTGGAAGGGAAGGAGCGCCGGTTGACTTTTCAATGCAAAATTGACTGGAATTGAGATGGGACACCATGTTGTTTTGAGAGCCCTTGATGTGCCTAAACATTGAAACCCCCCACAAGTGATACCATTTTGGAAACTAGACCCCCCCCCCCCCCAAGGAACTTAGATGTGTTGTGAGAACTTTGAACCCCCCCAAATGTTTCACTACAGTTTATAACACAGAGCCGTGAAAATAAAACTTTTTTTTTCCCACAAAAATAATTTTTTAGCCCCCGGTTTTGTATTTTCTCAAGGGTAACAGGAGAAATTGGACCACAAAAGTCGTTGTCCAATTTGTCCTGAGTACGCGGATACCCCAAATGTTGGGGTAATCCCCTGTTTTTGTGCACGGGAGAGCTCGGAAGGGAAGGAGCACTGTTTTACTTTTTCAATGCAGAATTGGCTGGAATTGAGATCAGACGCCATGTCACGTTTGGAGAGACCCTGATGTGCCTAAACAGTGGAAACCCACCAATTCTAACTGAAACCCTAACCCAAACACACCCCTAACCCTAATCCCTAACTACACCCCTAACCCCAACCCTAATCCCAGCCCTAACTGTAGCCCCAGCCCTAACTGTAGCCCCAGCCCTAACACATTTTTTTAATTTTTTTATTTTATTATTTTCCCCGAAGGGGGGGGGGGGTTGATTTACTTTTATTGTGTTTTTTTTTTTTTTTGATTGGCGGCTGTCACACACTAAAAGACGCTTTTTATTGCAAAAATTAGTTTTTGCCTCTCCACATTTTGAGAGCTATAATTTTTTCCATTTTTTGGTTCACAGTCGTGTGAGGTCTTGTTTTTTGCGGGACGAGTTGACGTTTTTATTGGTACCATTTTTAGGCACGTGACATTTTTTTTATTCTGATTTTTGTGAGGCAAATGACCAAAAACCAGCTGTTCATGAATTTATTTTGGGGGGGCACTTATACTGTTCCACATTTTGGTAAAATTGATAAAGCAGTTTTATTCTTCGGGTCAGAACGATTACAGCGATACCTCTTTTTTTTTTTTTTTGTTTTGTCGCTTTTATACTATTAAAACTATTTTATATGAAAAATAATTAATTTTGCATCGGTTTATTCTGAGGGCTATAACTATTATTTTTTCGCTGATGACGCTGTATGGTGGCTCGTTTTTTGCGGGACAAGATGTCATTTTCAGCGGTACAATGTTTATTTATATCCGTCTTTTTGATCATGTTATTCCACTTTTTGTGTGGCGGTATGATAATAAAGCGTTGTTTTTTTTTTGTTTTTTTATGGTGTTCACTGAAGGGGTTAACTTGTGGGACTGTTTTATAGGTCAGGTTGTTACGGACGTGTCGATACTAAATGTGTACTTTTATTGTTTTTTTTTTTTTTTTTTTTCATTATTTAGATAAAGGAAAAAATATATATATATTGTTCCAATAAATACAATTCTTTATTTAGGTTTTTTTTTTTTTTTTTACACACTTAATTATTTTTTTACTTTTTTACATTGCCCCAGGGGGGGGCCATCACAGTAAAGTGACAGATCGCTGATCTGACACTTTGGAATGCACTGTGTCAGATCAGCGTTCTGACTGGCACTTCAGGAGGTTTGCTGGTCGGAAGGAGCCCTGTGACCATTTTGGATCCGGGGCCTGCAGGGAGGAGGAGGTAGGAGACCCTCGGAGCAACGCGATGTGATCGGGAAGAACGCAGGGTGCCCCCTCCCTGCGCGATGCTTCCCTATGCTGCCGTAAGCTGCGATCATGTTTGATCACAGTATTCCGGGGGTTAATGTGCCAGGAGTGGTTCGTGACTGCTCCTGGCACATAGTGCCGGATGTCAGCTGCGATAGTCAGCTGACACCTGGCCGCGCTCCCCCCGTGAGCGCGGCTGATCGCGTTAGACGAACTATCCCGTCAGTGGTCATACAGGATACCACCTCAACCGGATAGTACGTCTAATGTCAGAAAGGGGTTAACGACCGCCAATACGCCTTTTCACTGCGGCAATTAAGGGTACTTTCACTAGAGCGCCGCTTTTTAACGGCGCTGTGGGAAAAGTGTAGCGCCCCCCAGATTCGGAATTTCCCTATATATTGGGAAACCCCCAAACGTGGTACCATTTTAAAAACAGCACCCCTTGACATACTGAAAACTGCTGTCAGTTTATTAACCCTTCAGGTGCTTTACAGGAATTAATGCAAAGTGGTATGACCGAAATGAAAAGGTTATTTTTACCACCTAAATGCTGCTGACTTCTGAATAGAATACTACAGCCGTCAGACTCTAAGGCCGCTATTTGGTCGTGAATTGCAATGGCAAACATCAGGACCACAAAATCATGATCTGAGGGCACCAAATGGGATAAAGAGGAAGCCCCCACATTCTGTTAACCATTTATAATGATGTAGTCACTATTGACAGCAGCATCTAAGGGGTTAAACAAATTTGGATGGTGCAAACACTGATCGTGGCTGAAACAGCAAGTTGTCAGTTATAGTGTACAGTGGATAGTTGCTGGATTGACACCTGTATGGGGAGGCTAGTCTCTAATATCTCAGGTCAGTTAAAAGACATATTGGCTGTCACTAAGAGGTTAAGCAGCAAATTGGCTCTGTCACTAATGGGCTAAATAAACACGGCTCTTCTGGTAGAGCGGGAACAACAATGGCATACAGTGCCGTCTGCTTGCCTGCGAGGATCTGCCCCCTCATGGAAACAAAAAACACTGTTCATTTCTCTCGATCTTGTCTCTAGACACACCGAATGAGCCCAAAAGCTCCATTTGTAGTCTCTAGACCACACCCTAGAGTGGAGATATGGTGAACCGCCTCCCACCCACTCTTCAGCTGTCCACAAAACACAGGCCTTAATATGACTAACACCTCTCGGCACTTTGTATGCTGGAGCATTTTTCCAAGTTCATATCACTGAGGCTGACATTCTGAGTGACACATTTTTCCCCACAAGTATTTTACCAGTGATCTTCTCACACACCGTACACTCTATAGACGTGGCTTTTATGGAAGTGGGCAGAAAAAAAGCCTTTACAAAAATTGTGAGGCTTGTTTTGAGTTTGCCAAGAGATATTTGGGAGACTCCCCAAATGTATGAAGGAAGGTGCTGTGGTAAAATGAGACCCAAATTTAACTTTTTGTCCACCAGGGCAAATGCTATGTCTAACACCAAACCAACACAGCCCATCACCCCAAGAACACCATCCTTACAGTGAAACATGGTGATGGCAGCGGGGATATTTTTCAGCAGCAGGGAAAGGAAAATGTTCCAAGTCGAGGGGAAGATTGATGGTCTGAAATATAGGTATATTCTTGAGCAAAACCTGTTTCAGTCTGTGATTTGAGACTGGTAATCCGAAACTGTAAGCATATGGGATAAAAAGCGCTGTCATTCAGAACGATATAAATGATGCAGATTCCAAATATTGAATTCAACTGTAGGTGATTTATTGGTCAATGTGTTTCAAAGTTATTACAACTTCTTCACCAGGACAAACCACAAACTATTTGAGACTGGAATGGAGGTTCCCCTTCCAATAAGACAATGGCCCAAAGTGTACTGCTAAAACCACACTCAAGTGGTTTAAGGGGAAATGTGTAAATGTTTTGCAGTGGCCTAGTTAAAGCTCAGACCTCAATCCAATTGAGAATCCATGGTTAGACTCGAAGATTGTTGTTGCCATAACTTAAATTGGCCAAAACAGATGACGGGTTCAATTTAATGAGTAGTTGCTATTAAAGAGATTGTCCGTTCTTAAAAACTAGTCTACAGCCACTCAGTTGCTGCAGACTTGTGACTCTTCACACTGCGTTGACTGCGTGTTGTCAGAATTTGCACTGGGAACGGTTAGACTATTTCCGACTAGACTGTTTTTCACTTGCATTGAGTGACGTTTCACCCATCTAAACAGAATGTGCACTGAGACCGGAGAATCCTCACCGCATGCAGTGTGCGCTATGTGAGGATTCACAAACCAGCAGTCACACAGAGCGAGTTCACTCTTGTAGTGGAAGACCGGACAGCCACTTTTAAATTGTCTTCAAAGTACTATTTTTAAGTTCTTTTGGTAGCGGAAGCAGACCATCAAAACCCACACGGATTATTTCACGTGAAGCCAATAAATCTGGCTTCAGTACATTTTTGAATTGATACATCAATTATTTTAAATGACACTGACAACGGCCTACCTGCTTTATTCCTGAAAGTTGTCTCTGGCTGCTGCTTTTATTAAAATGAATGTTCTCTTACTACATAGTATATCATAGCCCATATTCCAGCTGGTCATTGTATTTTTATAACAGGCGCAGAATCTATTCAGAATTCATTGCTTTCATTTTGTTTGTGTTTCATGGCGTTCCGCCAACTTCAGCATATAATCACAATACACTATAGTATTTTCTAGCTGCAAGGTTTATAGAAAGAAAAGAAAATATTGACAGCCCTATTAAAAGCTGATGAGCATGCCCAGGAATGGAGCAATCTACAGTAGTGACTAGAAGTTTTGAGGTTAAGACAAATTTAGGTTTTCGCAAAGTTCACAAAAGTTTGCTGTTTTAGTGTTCTTAGATCTTTAGTGAAATGTTTTAGCATTTCATAAGTTTTTAAACTTTCATTGACAAATACATCCAATTTATGGAAAAGCACAATATTTACAGTGTTGCTTATTTTTTAAGAATTCTGGATCATTGGGAGAAGTCTTAGGCTAAATTGTGAGTGTGCCTACTTCTTGAAAAACAGCCTCACATGTGAATAGTGTTGAATGCTTTATGGAAGAGCTCATCATTTTTTCTCTGGACAATGATACTTCCAGATGTCCCAAACAGTCTGAAAGAGGCCTTTCACTTATCCTATGCAGTCTAATTTCTGTATTTCCTGCAGAATGTCAATCTGTCATTGATTTTATTTTTCTTGGAGAGGAAGTGGCTGCTGCTTTTACCGTCCCCAGTGCTGCGATCGCGATTATTCACCGAATAACGACGACTGCAAAAAAAAGTCTGATTTCCCATTTATTTCTCCTCTGATATGATTTAGCATACCAGAGGAGAGAGAAATGTGTACCCCCAGCATCCCTGGACCCTTCGGCTCCATCCCAAGACCCTCCACGTCATCTTCCCGGAAGAAAGTGGCGGGCACATGTGCAGTGCTCCCGTCGAGATCTGCTGGCCTGCACCCAGCAACAAGAGGACTTTTTTCTTATTGGTTCATTTTGACACTGTGGTCTATCACAGTGATCAAAATAAAAATTAAAAAAAATAAGTCAAATCCCCCGTTATCACCCCCTTAATTAGGTAAAAATAAAAGTGTTTTTTTTTCCATTGGGGTTGGGTATAGGATTGGAGTTAGGTTTACGGTTGGATTTACGGCTGTGGGGTTAGGGTTGGAGTTAGATTTGTGTTGAAGTTGGGGTTGTGTTGGAGTTGGTTGTGTTGGGGCTAGGCTTCTGGTTAGGGTTGGGGCTATGGTCAGGGGTAGGGCTGTTTTAGGTTTGGAGTTAGAATCTGGAAGTTTCTACGGTTTAGGTACATCAGGGGTCTCCAAATGTGACATGGTGCCAGCCTTTGATTCCAGACAATTTTGTGTTCAAAAAGTCAAATTCTGAGCCCTGCCATGTGCACAAATAGTGGCTTTCCCCCACATACGGGGTATCGGGTGAAAAATGGCACAACATATTTTTTGGTCCATTTTCTCCTGATACCCTTCTGAAAATGAAAAAGTTTAGTTCCAAAGTAAATTTTTTGTGAAAAAAGTAAAACGTTAATTTTTTTTTCCTTCCACATTGCTTTAGTTCTCGAAGCGCCTGAAGGGTGAATAAACTTCTTGATTGTGGTTTTGAGCACCTTGAAGGGTGCAGTTTTTAGAATGTTGTTACTTTGGGGTATTTTCTGTCATTGACCCCCCCCCAAACTCGCCTCAAATATGATGTGGTCCCTAAAAAAAAAAAAAATTTTTTGTAAATTTTGTTGGAAAAATGAGAAATTGCAGGTCAACTTTTAACCCTTATAACTTACTAACAACATTTATTTTTCCTAGAATTGTGCTGATGTAAAGTAGACATGTGGGAAATGTTATTTATCAATTTTGTGCGATATGACTCTGACTTAAAGGGCCACTGTCACCCCCCTGCAGCCGTTATAAACTAAAAGAGCCACCTTGTGCAGCAGTAATGCTGCATTCTAACAAGGTGGCTCTTTTAGTTTTGTGTTCAGGTATTATTAAAATAAAGCGTTTTGAAACTCTGCAGAAATACCTGTCTTTGTCCACGGAGGCGGGTCTGAAGCCTCCTCTGTGAAGTGCCCAACAGCCGTCACTCACATCTTCTGGGGCGATGGTCGCCGCCCCCTGCGCGCTGTTTTCTTTTCAAATCCAACTCTCACCCACGTCCCCCGCCCCCCGCCTTCCAGCCAGCTAGCAGGCAAGTTTCGTAGGTTGTTTCTTTCCCGGCGATTGCTATGAGCAGAAGGAGGAGGCGGCAGGATGAGCTCAGCTCAATAGCCAGAGGCTGGAAGGCGGGGGACGTGGGTGAGAGTCTGAGACATGCAGTGCGCATTCCCAGGAATCCTAGCCCCGCACTGTGCATAATGCATAACACATTGCGGGGCAGGGATTCCCGAGGTGGGTGGCCGCACTGCCAGCACAGGCGCAGTCTGCAAGCCTGGCTGTGACGTCAGACAGCAAGAGCTTACTGCGCCTGCCCCACAAATATTTACACAGCGTCGGCATTGGATTTGAAAAGAAAACCGCGCGGAGGGGGCGGCGACCATCGCCCCAGAAGATGTGAGTGACGGCTGTTGGACACTTCACAGAGGAGGCTTCAGACCCGCCTCCGTGGACAAAGACAGGTATTTCTGCAGAGTTTCAAAACGCTTTATTTTAATAATACCTGAACACAAAACTAAAAGAGCCACCTTGTTAGAATGCAGCATTACTGCTGCACAAGGTGGCTCTTTTAGTTTATAACGGCTGCAGGGGGGTGACAGTGGCCCTTTAAGGGCACAAAATTTAAAAGTTTAAAAATTACAAAATGTGAAATATTTTTTTGCAAAAATTTCATTTTTTTTCATAAATAAAGGCAAGTCATATATTACCACTAACATGAAGGACAATGTCATGAAAAAACAGTCTCCGAATCAGTGGGATCCGTTGAAGCGTTTGAGTTATAACCACATAAAGTGAGAGTGGTCAGAATTGTAAAAATTGGCCCGGTCATTAAGGACAATATTGGCTGTCACTAAGGGGTTAAATGAATTTGGTTTTCTTTGGTGCTGAAGAGGTTAATGACCCTATCTATGCTGGTCAGAAGCATGCAGCTCAATTGCAACTGCTTCTGATCTGGTTGTTAAATCTTCCTGTAAAACCTGGCCAGACCCTCTGTCCTGCAGGTGAATGCATTGCTCTCTTGCTCTTAGGCGACTCTGTGCTGAATAGGAGTTTGTTGTTGCTATTCGATTAATTTTCCTGTGCTGTGTGCTAAAGCTAATTAGCTGAAGTTTGGAGTTGAGTTGTAGTGTTCTGTAATTTGCTGTTGTACATGTCTGTTTCTCCTGTTCCCTTTTCCAATTTTGTTTTTTTTCTCCCTGTTCCATCCTCTTCCCTATTGTTAACTAGTGCTTTTGTATGATAGAAGTTTGATTGGGTGGATAGTTGGTGTCCCAGCTCCATGGACAGTTTAAGGCCTCTCTTCCTTACTGAAGACCATCACAGCCTGACAAGAAGGCAAGGACTTTAATCACCAGCTTGTTTTAAAGCAATCGGTCTGATCTTCTAATTATCAACAAGAACAAATTGCCACTATGAAAACTCAGGCAGCAAATTGTGAAAACCAAAATTTGTGCCAGTCTAAAAACTTTTGGCCACAACTGTCGGTTCAGAATGATAGTGTTTAATGGAAAAAAAAAAACATTTTTTTAAATGGATTTTTTTTTTCCCCCAAATTTGGCATTTATTGGTAGCATTTTGTATTACATAACATTTTTTTGATCGCTTTAAGGCTAGACGCCCATTTATCTCGTGCTCTCTGCTGAGCACTTAAAAGTGCTTCTCACTAAATTAGAATATCATCAAAAAGTTTTTCAGTTCTTCAATAAAAAGTGAAACCTATATATTATATAGTCATTAGAAGTGGAGTGATCTATTTCTAGTGCTTATTTCTGTTTGTTAATGATTATGGCTACAACCAGTGAAATCCCCAAAATCATCTCAGTAAATTAGAATACTTTATAACACTGACTTATTATTTTAAAATCCAAAATGTTGGCCTACTGAAATGTATGTTCAGTAAATGCACTCAATACTTGATTGGGGCTCCTTTTGCATCAATTACTGCATCAATGCGGAGTTGCATGGAGGCGATCAGCCTGTGGCAGTGCTGAGGTGTTATGGAAGCCCAGGTTGCTTTGCAAGCAGCCTTCAGCTCGTCTGCATTGTTGGGTTTGGTGTCTCTCATCTAAATACCCCATAGATTCTCAGGCGAGTTTGCTGGCCAATCAGGCATAGTGATACTGTTGTTTTTAAACCCGGTATTGGTACTTTTAGCAATGTGGACAGGTGCCAAGTCCTGCTGGAGAATGAAATTAACATCTCCAAAAAGCTTGTCAGCAGAGGGAAGCATGTAGTGCTCTAAAATTTCATGGTAGATGGCTGTGCTGACTTTGGTCTTGATAAAACACCGTGGACCTACACGAGCAGATGACATGGCTCCCCAAACCATCAGTGATTGTGGAAACTTCACACTAGACCTCAAGCAGCTTGGATTGTGTGTGTCTCCACTCTTCTTCCAGGACCTTGATGTCCAAATGAAATGCAAAATTTACTTTTCTGAAAGCACCTTGGACCACTGAGCAACAGTCCAGTTCTTTTTTTTTTTTCTTGGCATAGGTAAGACGCTTCTGGCGTTGTCTATTGGTCTTTAATGGCTTGACACAAGGAATGCAACACTTGTAGCCCATGTCTTGGATACGTCTGTGTGTGGTGGCTCTTGAAGCAATGGCTCCAGCAGCAGTCCACTCCTTGTGAATCTCCACCAAACTTTTCAATGGCTTTTTCTTAACAATCCTTTTAAGGCTGTAGTTATCCCGGTTGCTTATGCACCTATCTACCACAATTTTTTTCCCTTCCACTCAAATTTCCATTAATATATGTTTGGATACAGCACTCTGTGAACAGCCAGCTTCTTTAGTAATGACTTTTGAGACTTGCCCTCCTTGCGGAATGTGTCAATGACTGCCTTCTGGACATTGTCAATTCAGCAGTCTTCCCCATGATTGCGTAGCCTAGTGTCTGTGCACAGTGCAGCACAGGCAGTGAGGCAGGGACTGAGGGTGTTAACAGAGAGAATGGAGACCCGAAGACTGCCCTTCCCAGTCTACGCCGTAGCCTGAAGTCCTCATTATGAAAGGAATATGTCAAAGGGAACCTGTCACCCCAAAAATCGTATATGAGATAAGGCCACCGGCATCAGGGGCTTATCTACAGCATTCTGTAATGCATTCTGGAATGCTGTAGAGAATCCCCCGATGTATCCTGAAAGATGAGAAAAGAGGTTTGATTATACTCACCCAGGGGCGGTTCTGCAGCGGTCTGGTTCGATGGGTGTCGGGGTGCAGGTCCAGCACCTCCTATCTTCATACGATGACATCCTCTTCTTGTCTTCCTGCCCCTGCTCTGGCGCAGGTGTACTTTGTTTGCCCTGTTGAGGGCAGAGCAAAGTACTGCAGTGCGCAGGTGCTGGGCCTCTCTGACCTTTCCCGACGCCTGCCCTCTGCAGTACTTTGCTCTGCCCTCAACAGGGCAAACAAAGTACGCCTGCGCCGGAGCAGGAAGACAAGAAGAGGACGTCATTGTATGAAGATATGAGGCGCCGGACCGCGACGCCCATTGGACCCGGACTGGTACCGCCCCTGGTTGAGTATAATCTAACCTGTTTTTATTCAGACTCCCATGACAGCACACGAGAGAGAGGGGATACGCCCTTAAGGACTGGATGCCTATAGAAGTTCTAGGAGTCCAGGCCGGCCGGACCGATTCTGGTGGCGAGGGGGTCTCCCACCTCGGCCGATGCGGGTACCTGAGGTAGTCACGGTGGCCCTGGCAGGGAGGCACGGCGGTGACTAGGCAGCGAGGAGCGGTCGCCAGGGGGTGTCCGGTCTCCGGAGCCAGCATATGGTAAGTCGCCCTTCCCGTGTGCTGTGGGACTCTCTGTGCGGAGGGGGGGGCGGCAGCATCTAGGGGGCGCCGATCGGAATATAGCTGGCCGGCCTCGGCGTTCCACGATGGCTGCAGCGCTGACGGGAAGCGCTGTAAGCTGTGGTGACGTCGGGGGGCGGAGCCGGCGACTACTTCCGGGTCGATGAGCTCCTGCGCATGCGCGGGAGCTCCAAGATGGCGGCGCCCACCGGAGATCATGCCGCATTCCCTCCTGAGCGTCGGATGATCCCCCCACAGCTGCGGGAGGGCGGGAAAATTAAACAAGCAAGCTGAGCAAGGTGCGCTGACCGAAGGAGGGGCTTTATAAGGCGGCTCCAGCAGCGTGTTCCCGGGTTCTGGCCAATTTACTAAAGATTGAATCGGATCACGATCAGCAGGTTGTGCTGCTGGAACAAGCATCCCAGAAACCCAAGGAGAAGGAACATGAAAAGAGGAGCGATGGTTCGGGCTGCAGAAGCTCCTCCAGACAGGGGTCTGGAGGGTCAGCCAAAAAGGATCCCCCTCGTACTTCGGTATTTCTGGGTGTGAGCAGCCACTGGTAAGTGATCTTCGAGAAAGTTCACTTAGTGACTAGTCTCCCCTCATATGTTTTATGCAGGGAAGGAAAAACGTCAGTAAGGCGAAGCATAGGCAATGTGCCATCTGCGGGGGTTCCCTTGCCTGACTCACACCCTAAAAAACTATGTGACCCCTGTATCCAGCAGACGGTGAGGTTCTGGAAGGAGGGGAGGGGGTATAGCATGTAGATCTTACACTCTAGTCTACCTTACTTATCCCCTTAGGTAGTCGAAGAATCCTCTATTACGGCCAGTCTCAAAGAGATGATTAGAATGGAGGTTAAGGATTCCTTTAAAAACCTTTCACAGTCAGGGGGTTCTAGGCAGAGAACTGAGTGGGCATCTGATTCATCTGTGGTTCGTCTGTGGAAGAGGACAAGACTGAAGAATCGGACGATTCAGCAGCATCATCCTCCTCTTCGGAAGAAGACGCTGCTCGGTTTTGCCTACCCCTAGAAAGAATAGACAAATTGGTAAAGGCGGTCAGAGGCACAATGGGTATATCGGAACCCAAGCCTCAACTATCTAAAGAACAAATGATGTTCAGTGGATTGGAGCAGAAAAAGCGCAGAGTGTTTCCTTTAAATGAGAAAATACAAGATCTTATTAATAGGGAGTGGAGAAAACCGGAGAGAAAAGGCTCCTTACCACCTGCGCAAAAGCGTCGGTACCCTTTTGATGACCCAGCAGTAGGTAACTGGGAGAAAGCACCAAAGCTGGATGCAGCAATTGCCAAGGTAGCAAAACTATCTTCTCTCCCATTTGAGGATATGGGAACGCTTAAAGACCCCCTGGATAGGAAAGTGGATACCTTCCTAAAGGGGACCTGGGAAATGGCAGCTGGCTCCTTAAGACCTGCAGTAGCTTCAACCTGCACGGCAAGGTCAATGATGGTCTGGCTGGACCAGTTAGAGACCCAATTAAAACAAGGGGCCTCTAGAGATTCCATACTCGCAGCATTACCTGTAATCCAGGAGGGGGCGGCTTTTTTATCGGACGCCTCAATTGACTCCGTAAAGTTGGCAGCTAGAGCAGCAGGACTTGCTAATGCTGCAAGGAGAGCCCTATGGCTGAAATGCTGGCCGGGGGATATGCAGGCAAAAGCAAAGCTCTGCGCTATCCCTTGTAAAGGCGAGTATTTATTTGGGCCTACCCTGGATGAACTCCTGGAGAAAGCAGGGGATGATAAGAAAAAGTTTCACAACCTTTTCAATCCATACCGTCGTCCCTTCAACAAAAGAAGGTTCAACCGGGGAGGAAAGCGCACCTTCTCACCGGGTAGAGATCGTCCCAGATGGGAGGATAGGCGAAAACGAGGTACAGGTCTCATGTTTCGCCGTAACCCGACGGAAAACAAAAAACAAGACCGATGACTGGCAATTCCAGTGGGAGGGAGACTGTTGCAATTCTCGGCAGAATGGTCGAAAATCACAAACAGCGTTTGGATAAAAGACACTGTTTCCCATGGTCTCAAGCTGGAATTTGTTCATATTCCACAGGACAAATTTAGATTAACACCCTGGCGCTCATCTTCCACTGAACAATTCGCCCTAGAAGAGGAAGTGAGGACTCTTTGCTCCAAAAATGTTTTGGTAGACGTGCCGTATTCTCAGGCAGGGAAAGGCTTTTACTCTCCCCTGTTCCTAATCCAGAAGCCTGATAAATCTTACAGGACCATTATAAATCTTAAGGGTCTCAATAAGTTTTTGGTGAAACATACTTTCAAAATGGAGTCCATCAATTCGGCAATAAAAATGCTTTTCAACAACTGTTTCATGGTAGTAGTGGATTTGAAAGATGCCTACTATCATGTACCCATTCATGCTGATTTCCAACGGTACCTGAGGGTAGCGATACTAATGGGGGGTAGGATTCAACATTTTCAATTCAGAGCGCTCCCTTTTGGGATCACCTCAGCACCTAGGGTGTTTACTAAAATAATCGCGGAAGTCATGGCGCATTTAAGAGAGTCAAATGTCCTTATAATCCCCTACTTAGACGATTTCCTCATTGTAGGTAACTCGGTAGATCATTGTCTGTCACAATGGGAGGTTGCTAAAACCAAACTAGAACGGTTGGGTTGGATCATAAACTTTGAAAAATCGAAATTACAGCCCCTAAATGTTCAAAAATTTCTGGGATTAATGTTGAATTCAGTGACACAGCAGTGTCTCCTCCCTATAGAGAAAATAGACCAAATTCAGAGTTTTGTATTAAGAGCAATTAATACACCTTCCATGACACTTAGGCAAGCAATGTCTCTACTTGGGTCACTCACATCTTGCATTCCAGCAGTTAAGTGGGCTCAGTTCCACACCAGGTCCCTACAAAAAGAAGTCCTGTTCCATGACAGAGCCTTAGGAGGCGCATTGAATGGGAAATTAACGTTGAGGCCGATAACATTGAATTCCCTTAGGTGGTGGCTAGATAAACGGAATTTATCAGCAGGGGTTCCCTGGATGGTAGATGTCACCCACGTGATAACCACAGATGCCAGCTCTTCGGGGTGGGGAGCCTATATGGGGGACATGGTGGTCCAGGGACAGTGGGAACCCTTCACAACATTCTCATCAAACCAAAGAGAGTTGTTGGCGGTTGAATTGGCTGTTAAAAAATTCCTCGTATATCTGCAGGGCCAACACGTCAGAATTCTGTCGGACAACAGAGTGGCGGTCGCTTACATAAACCGGCAAGGGGGAACTCGTTCCGAAACTTTAATGCAGATCACGGATCGGTTGTTCCAGGTGGCAGAGCTCAATTTTCTATCTTTGACAGCTCTTCACATCAAAGGAAAAGAAAATGTGGCAGCAGATTTCCTCAGCCGAAATGTGTTAAGACAGGGAGAGTGGTCTCTCAACGAGGATATTTTCAATCTTATCGTCCGCAGATGGGGTCAACCAGTGGTGGATCTATTCGCCACCAGAAACGACAGAAAAGTAAAACTTTTTTGCTCCCTAAATCCCAGGGAGAATCCCCTGGCGGTGGACGCGTTTCTGATAAAATGGGATTTTCCACTGGCCTATGCTTTCCCACCACTGAACCTGATACCTCTAGTAGTGAGGAAAATCAGGGAGGATCGAGCGAAAGTCATCCTTATCGCCCCCTTTTGGCCCAGAAGAACCTGGTTTGCCTGGCTCAAGACAATGTCCATAGCGGTCCCCTGGGTACTGCCAGAGATCCCGAACTTGCTTTCTCAGGGACCGATCTCCCATCCACAAGTGGCGGCACTCCATTTAACGGCGTGGAGTTTGAACGGTCACTATTAGTGGGGAAAGGATTCTCTCCAAACTTAGTAGAGACACTCCTAAAGAGTAGAAAACAAATAACTACGAGAATCTACTCTAGGACTTGGAGAAAGTTCTTGACTTGTTCAAAGTTTAATATCCAAGATTGGGTGCCAATACAACAAATCCTAGAGTTCCTACAGAAGGGGTTCGAGTTAAAACTCTCTCCTAGTACCCTTAGAGTACAGGTCTCAGCTCTGGGTGCCCTGTTTTCCTGTAATATGGCTAATAACTATTGGATAGCGAGGTTTATGAAGGCAGTTAGTAGATCTACACCAGTGCATAGAGACAGAACAGTTCCATGGGATTTAAATTTAGTTCTGTCCTCTCTAACTAAACCCCCCTTTGAACCTCTGCAGGAGGCCTCGATCAAAATATTGACACTTAAGACAGCCTTCCTGATTGCCATAACCTCAGCTCGCAGGATAGGGGATATACCGGCGCTTTCCAGAGCTCCTCCATACACTGAAATCTTGTCAGACAGAGTAGTCCTTAGACCAGACCCAGCATATCTACCAAAGGTGGCGACACGTTTCCATAGATCACAGGAGATAGTTTTGCCGTCCTTTATTCCTAATCCCTCTAATCCTAAAGAGCAGGAGCTTCATACGTTAGACGTCAGGAGATCTCTTCTTCAGTATATTTCAGCTACTGAGAATTGGAAGAAAGATGGGGCACTGCTTCTTTCCTTCCAAGGTCCAAGGAAAGGGTTTAGAGTATCAAAATATTTACTGGCTAAATGGGTTAGGGAAACTATCTCTCTAGCTTATACAGCAGGTGGGGGGCCAGCTCCGCAGAATCTAAAGGCACATTCCACCCGGGCCATGGCGTCATCCTGGACGGAAAGATCTGGAGTGTCAGTGGAGCAGATATGTAAGGCGGCCACATGGTCATCCCCTTCCACTTTCTTTAAACACTATCGGTTGGATTTGGGGTCCTCCTCTGATCTCTCCTTCGGGTTAAGGATGCTACCATCTATAGTCCCTCCCTAAGGTAGCTTACATCTCTGTAAATCTCTCGTGTGCTGTCATGGGAGTCCGAATAAAGCATTAAGTTACTTACTGGTAGCGGCATTTTTCGGAGGCCCATGACAGCACCCTTAGTTCCCTCCCTATTCACGTGGGGGTAGCACTTCCGGATATGTATATAGCGTAATACGTAAATCTCACGTATGGTGTCTTGTTACAATAATGGGTTATTTTGTTTCAAAATGTATATAATGTATATAATGTATATTTGTGTACCACTAACCGCGGTAGTCCTGTCAGGCTCTGAAATACAACTGATGCATGGGGAGAGGTGCCGCCCTTTTGTATCTGTAGGTTTCCTGTTCCTTAAGGGCGGATCCCCCCTCTCTCGTGTGCTGTCATGGGCCTCCGAAAAATGCCGATACCAGTAAGTAGCTTAATGCTTTCTTACCTTTCAGGATACATCAGGAGCTTATCTACAGCATTACAGAATGCTGTAGGTAATCCCCTGATGCTGGTGGCCTTATCTCATATGCAATTTTTGGGGTGACAGACTCCCTTTAATTGTTTTTACTGTTCCACGTTTGGTAAAATTGATAAACAAGTTTTATCCTTCAGGTCAGTACGATAACAGCGATACCTCATTGATATCATTTTTTATGTTTTGGCGCTTTTATACGATAAAAACTTTTATATAAAAAATAATAATTTTTGCATCGCTTTATTCTGAGGACTATAATTTTTTTATTTTTTCACTGATACTGTATGGCGGCTCGTTTTCTGCGGGACAAGATGACGTTTTCAGCGGTACAATGTTTATTTATATCCGTCTTTTTGATCGCGTGTTATTCCACTTTTTGTTTGGCGGTATAAGTTTTTTGCCTCGTTTTTTTTTTTTTTTTTTTACGGTGTTCACTAAAGGGGTTAACTAGTGGGACAGTTTTATAGGTAGTCGTTACGGGCGCGGCGATTTTAAATGTGTACTTTTTATTTTTTTTTTATTTAAAGAAAAATGTATTTATTGGAAATATATATATATATATATATATATATATATATATATATATATATATATATATATATATATATATATATATATATATATATATATATATATATAAAATTTTCTTTAATTAGGAATTTTTTTTTTTTTTTTTTTTTTTATCTTTTACACATGTAAAAAAATTTTTTCCCACATTGCCCCAGGGGGGACATCACTGTATAATGTCAGATCGCTGATCTGACACTTTGCAGTGCACTGTGTCAGATCAGCGATCTGACAGGCACTGCAGGAGGCTTGCTGGCGCTGCTCTGAGCCGGCGCTTGCAAGCCACCTCCCTGCAGGACTCAGAAGGAGACCTGCGGCCATTTTGGATCCAGGGCCTGCAGGGTGGAGGAGGTAGGAGACGCTCTTTACAATATGATCACATCGCGTTGTTCCGAGAGTCTCAGGGAAGCACGCAGGGAGCCCCCTCCCTGCGCAATGCTTCCCTATGCCGCCAGAACGTTGCGATCATGTTTGATTGCAGTGTTCCGTGGATTAATGTGTCGGGAGCGTGTAATAATCAGCTGACACCCGGCGGCGATCGGCCGCGTTCTTCCCCCCCCCCCCCCCCCCCATGAGCGAGGCCGATCAACTATGACTAGTGATGAGGGAATATACTCGTTACTCGAGATTTCCCGAGCATGCTCGGGTGACCTCCGAGTATTTTTTAGTACTCGGAGATTTAGTTTTCACCGCCGCAGCTGAATGATTTACAGCTATTAGCCAGGCTAAGTACATGTGGGGGTGCCTGTTGCTAGGGAATCCCCACATGTAATCAAGCAGGCTAATAGCTGTAAATCATTCAGCTGCGGGGAAGAAAACTAATTTTCAAAGTACTGAAAAATACTCAGAGGACACCCGAACGTGCTCGAGAAATAACTATGACGTACTATCCCGTCACTGGTAATTAAGTCCCAGGTCACCTCGACAGGATAGTACGTTATATGGGATTAAGGGGTTAAAGTTTTTTATGGTTTGCTATTTTTCCACTTTAAAAATGAGTATCAAATATTGTATTTTTGTTGCTATATTTTTAAAGCTATAACTTTTATTAGTTCGCTTACCGCATTGTATGAGGGTTTTTTTTTTCCGTATGATTTATAATATTTTATAATTACCTTTCCGATATCTTTGGACACAGAATGAAGAAAACCTAGCAAATTCATGAATTCACTGTGTGGTAAAATTGATAAGCCAGTTTTGCTCTTTGGGTCAGTACAAATACAGCAGTACCAGATTTATATACCGTATATACTAAAGTATAAGCTGAGTTTTATAGCACATTTTTGTGCTGAGAAAGCCCTCCTCAGCCTATACTTGAGTTAGGGTCCCAGAAGACGGAGGGGGAGCAGCAGAGGCGGAGCAGCAGGTTACAGGAGACAGGAGTCAGCTGCTGCGGCTAAAGCCTGTAGCGTGCTAAAGGCTTCCAGCAGCGGCTGGGCGATCACCTGTGCACGCTACTTAAGGGAATAAATATTCCCTGCAAGTGCAGTGAATAATTCTCTTTAGCAGCGGGCACACGTGATCGCCCTGCAGCTGCTGGCATTGGAACAAGACGCTGCGAGGGAGCGCAGGGGACAGTACGTTGGATGGTTTATTTTTTAATGTTTTGATCGGGGCCATACATGCCAGTACAGGGATGAGGAGCAATACATACAGGATAGAAATGAGGAGCCATGCATACCAAGATGGGGATGAGGGGGCTGTGCAGACCAGGATAGGGAAGAGGAGGGACGTGCAGACCAGGATAGGGAAGAGGGGGGCCGTGCAGACCAGGATAGGCAAGAGCGGGACCGAGCAGACCAGGATATGGAAGAGGGAGGCCATGCACACCAGGATACAGAAGAGGAGGCTGTGCAAACCAGCATAGGGATGAGGGGGGGCTGTGCAGACCAGCATAGGGATGAGGGGGGCTTTGCAGACCAGGATAGGAAAGTGGGGGGGGCTGTGCAGACCAGGATAGGAAAGTGGGGGGGGGCTGTGCAGACCAGGATAGGGAAGTGGGGGGGCTTTGCAGACCAGGATAGGGAAGTGGGGGGGCTTTGCAGACCAGGACAGGGAAGTGGGGGGGCTTTGCAGACCAGGATAGGGAAGTGGGGGGCTGTGCAGACCAGGATAGGGAAGTGGGGGGGGGGGGGGGGCTGTGCAGACCAGGATAGGGAAGTGGGGGGGGGCTGTGCAGACCAGGATAGGGAAGTGGGGGGGGGGGGGCTGTGCAGACCAGGATAGGGAAGTGGGGGGGCTGTGCAGACCAGGATAGGGAAGTGGGGGGGCTGTGCAGACCAGGATGGGGATGAGGGGACAATGCATACCAGGCTTATACTCAAGTCCAGTAAATTTTCCCAGTTCTTTGTGGTAAAATTTGGTGCCTCAAGTATATACGGTAGGTTTTCTCTATGCTTTGATACTTTTGCACATTAAAAACGATATCTTAGAAAATATACCATATATACTCGAGTATAAGCCGACCCGAGTATAAGCCGACCCCCCTAATTTTGCCACAAAAAACTGGGAAAACTTATTGACTCGAGTATAAGCCTAGGGTGGAAATGCAGCATTTACCGGTGAATTTCAAAAATAAAAATAGATCATTATTTCCCCATAGCTGTGCCATATAGTGCTCTGCACCGTTCATTATTTCCCCATAGCTGTGCCATATAGTGCTCTGCACCGTTCATACTGCCCCATAGCTGTGCCATATAGTGCTCTGCACCGTTCATACTGCCCCATAGCTGTGCCATATAGTGCTCTGCACCGTTCATATTGCCCCATAGCTGTGCCATATAGTGCTCTGCACCGTTCATATTGCCCCATAGCTGTGCCCCATATATGCTCTGCACCATTCATATTGCCCCATAGCTGTGCCCCATATAGTGCTCTGCACCATTCATTATTTCCCCATATCTGTGCCATATAGTGCTCTGCACCGTTCATTATTGTCCCATAGCTGTGCCCCATACAGTGCTCTGCACCGTTCATTATTTCCCCATAGCTGTGCCATATAGTGCTCTGCACCGTTCATTATTTCCCCATAGCTGTGCCATATAGTGCTCTGCACCGTTCATTATTTCCTCATAGCTGTGCCATATAGTGCTCTGCACCGTTCATTATTTCCCCATATCTGTGCCATATAGTGCTCTGCACCGTTCATACTGCCCCATAGCTGTGCCATATAGTGCTCTGCACCGTTCATACTGCCCCATAACTGTGCCATATAGTGCTCTGCACCGTTCATATTGCCCCATAGCTGTGCCATATAGTGCTCTGCACCGTTCATATTGCCCCATAGCTGTGCCCCATATATGCTCTGCACCATTCATATTGCCCCATAGCTGTGCCCCATATAGTGCTCTGCACCGTTCATTATTTCCCCATATCTGTGCCATATAGTGCTCTGCACCGTTCATTATTGTCCCATAGCTGTGCCCCATACAGTGCTCTGCACCGTTCATTTTTGTCCCATAGCTGTGCCCCATATAGTGCTCTGCACCGTTCATATTTCCCCATAGAAAGCTCTGCCATTGCCGCTGCTGCTGCTGCAATAAAAAAAAAATGCCATACTCTCCTCTCTTGATTGCAGCTCCCGGCGTCCGGTCCCGGCGTCTCTCCGCTCTGACTGATGAGGCAGAGGGCGCCGCGCACACTATACGCGTCATCGCGCCCTCTGACCTGCACAGTCAGAGCGGAGCGACGCCGGGAAGATGGAGCGGCGCCCGGCGGCTGGAACGTGGACAGGTGAATATGACATACTTACCTGCTCCCAGCGATCCTGGCGCTCCCCCTGCCGTCCCACGGTCTTCTGTGCTGCAGCCTCTTCCTCTATCAGCGGTCACCGACACCGCTGATTAGAGAAATGAATAGGCGGCTCCACCCCTATGGGAGGTGGAGCCGCCTATTCATTTCTCTAATGAGCGGTCCCATGTGACCGCTGAAGAGGGGAAGAACTGCAGCACCGAAGACCGTGGGACGGCAGGGGAAGCGCCAGGATCGCTGGAAGCAGGTAAGTATGCCTCAGCGCCCTCTCCCCCTCACCCGCCGACCCCACCGCTACCGTGACTCGAGTATAAGCCGAGAGGGGCACTTTCAGGCCAGAAATTTAGGCTGAAAATCTCGGCTAATACTCGAGTATATACGGTAATTTGTTTCTGCACCCCATTATTCTGAGAGCTGCAACTTTTTTTCAGCTAAGGCCTCTTTCACATTTCCATTTTTTACAATCAGTCACAATCAGTCAAAATGTTGAAAAGACGGATCCTGTGCAGATGGTAAAAAACGGATGCACTGGGTCGGTTTTTTTGACGGATCCATCGAGGCTATGTGCGCACATTGTGTATGTGTCTTCGCCGCGTTGTTCCGCTGCGAAAACGCATACATAACCCAACCCAGGTTAAAAATAATTGAAAAGATTAAAAATCGTGATATTCTTACATTCCGGCGTCCCCCGCAGCCTTCCCGCTGCCTTTCTGATGCTCGTGAGGCATTACTGGGAACGGGAGCTGCCGGCAGCATCGCGAGCATCGGGAAGGCTGCAGGGGACGCCGGAAGGTAAGAATATCACGATTTTCTTTTTTTTATATGCAAATTGCCTCTTCAGAGAAAAAGAGGACTTAACACTAGGACTACTGGACTCGTGACCCCGCCTAGAACTACTGAAAGGAGTCATTTTGACTCCTTGCTTGTTTTCGTTTATTTTTAGAGTTTCATTTGTGGTTATTTATTAATAATTATATTTTTTGTAATGTATTATTATTGTGAGATCCAACAGTAATGCTTTTGATTGTTTTTTTTCTGCTTTTCTTATTTTTCTACAAAAAATAACAATAATTATAATAGATGTTTTTCAAACTTTTTTTTTTATTCAAGTGCACACATATAAACAACAACTGAAGAACAAAAAGCAGAGAAAATGTAGGTGGAGGAGCATAAAAATGAAAATATGGCGCAGAATTCACCTTCTAAACATTTGGTGTTTCGCATTTTAGGCATTGCCTTTGATTTATGGCAGTACATTGCCCACACAAAGACTTACCACAAGTCTTACAATTGCCGACAGATCTATTTTTCTTGCACTTTTCTTTGATCGGGCAAAATTTTGTTTGAACCATCACTTCTGAACATGTAGAAACTTGGGACGTGGAACCCTTTTCCCTATCTGTGACATAAGGACCACTCAACTCTCTCACAAGCGTTTGCAAAAATGCCTTGCGTGACATTTTTTGGTGGGTAATCTCCTTGAATATTATCCATGCATTTATACCCGCAAAGTCTAAGGCATTTTCAAATGCATGAACAGGCCATCTCCTTGTGCATGTTCGTGTGGTATATTTTCGTGCCATCTGATCCACTACATCTACTCCATATTTTGTTTCATTGTAAAACTTTACCGTTTCTGGAGTTTTTTTAGCGGAATCCGATGCAACAACAACATCTGGATGGACGGAACTCAAAATGACAACATTTTTGTTGGGCTTTCCTTGATATACTGTAAGTGTAAAATTGTCTTCATTTCTAAACACTTTAGTGTTGTACAATTCCTCTTTCATGGATTTTATTTCTTTAGGCACTTCTCGCCTTATCTTATTCAGTGTTCCCACGATGGTTGTTCCTTTGCTTTTTAGCTGTTTAGCTAATTTTACTGAAGTAAAATAATTATCGGTTGTAACATTGCGACCTTTTTTCAAAAACGGGTCCAATAACTTCATTACCACATGGTCAGCTACACGGTCCTCAGCACGGCGTGTGTCATCTTTGCCTAGATAAGGGAAGCCATTTGTCAGATATTTGCTCTCCTTATCAACAGCTAGCCAATATTTGTGGCCATATTTATCTGGTTTGGAAGGCATGTACTGCGTGAATGGACACCTAGTTTTGCTTGGGAAAAGTTGCTCATCCACCGTTATGTATGGGCCAGGTTTGTAACACGCAATACAATTTTCAATAAACCTGTCCCACACAGTAGAAAATAGAGCAAACTTGTCCGTTTGCAGTCTCTCCGATCGAGTAGATTTCTCATGAAATCTGAGAAACCTCATAATTTCAACAAAGCGGTCCCTAGACATTGTCGCTTTGCAAAACGGTATTCCCCAGTCATTACACCAAATACTGCTAATCGAGTGACGGTTCGTGCCAGATATTCCACGAGCATAGAATATCGCAATGAATGCATCTAGCTCCTCATCAGATAGAGTAAACTGTAAATTATTGTTCCTGCATGCTTCTGCAAGCGTACAGTTCTTTATATGTGTCAATATATATGAATCAAAAAATAAACGCCATGCGCTCAAAGGACTATCGATAATGATATTTCTTCTGGCGTATCCTGTAGGGCCAGGTTCTTCTCGAAGAATATTTTGGCTGTCACGCCTACCAGGCAAGTGTTGTCCAATTTCAACAGGTTTCCATTGAATACCATCCGCTGAAACTAGTATTCCTTCAGATTCGCCTTCTCTGGTGTTTGTTGTTGCATTACCTTCGCCGCCATCGTTATCTGTTGTTCTTTCATTTCTGGGACGTTTTGCTGATTTTTTCTGTCCACGACCAGGAGGATGGTCACGAGGCAAAATAACTGCATGAGCCCGATCCCCAGTTGATGTGCTTGGAATATCTGGGAAAAAGTTGATGAATATTTAGAATTTTTGTTTTGTAAGGGTCCGTGCACACTGGCTGGATTAGCGGCGGAATATCCGACCGGATATTCTCACCACAATCCGGCCCGTACCTGCCCGCTCAGGTACAGAGCGGAGTTTCATACCTGAAGCTCCGCTCCGAACCCCGGGCTGGAGCCGCTGTCTGGGACGGAGCCGTGCTCGCGCGTAAGCAAGCACTGCTCTGTCCCTGACAGCGGCTCCAGCCCGGGGTTCGGAGCGGAGCTTCAGGCATGAGCGGGCAGGTACGGCCTGTATTGCGGCAAGAATATCCAGATGGCTATTCAGCCAGAATTCTGCTAGTGTGCACAGGCCCTAACTCAGTGTGTGGAAGAACAAATAAATACACATAACTACTTACCTTCTGGATTTGTTCCTTCTGAGTCTTCAGATTCACTTGATATGTTCTGAGGAATGAAATCTTCATCACTGTCAGAATCAAATACATGTTCCTGCAATTCGGATTCCGATTCATCCTCCGGTATGGATTGCAAAGTAGCCAGAATATCCTGAGGCTTTATCAAACGTCTTCTCTCCATATTCCTCACAAATTCCATAATTCTATATAGTTCCCTGCTGAAAAATAGAAATGAAATGAAAACTAAAAGAAATAATAACTGTTCTGCCACCTTCAAAAGTAGGTGGGCTGAATCAGTTGACAGACAGCTAAACTATTTCATAACAATTCATACCTGTATGAGTCTTCAGAGCTCGTATGTCTGCATCTGTTCTCTTTGTCTCTTCAGCTGAACTGAAAGTAAAGTTACTATCCAGAATACTGTCTCCTGCTAGAACCTTAGAAAAACACCACCCTTCATTAGCATAAGATAAGAGCGTAGAGTAAACAAGCTATTTTGTTCAGCATTACACAGTAATACAAGCAGGTAAAACACAAGGAAAATGTGAAAAGTTGACATGTAAATTGAACTACATCTATATGTACATCAGGGTAAATAAGACAGAGTGAAAAAATTATGCACAAAACTTTATAGCAACATTTAGTGACAAAAGGACCTCAAAATATAGTAGGGAGTCAAAATGACTCCCTTCAGTAGTTCTTGGTAAATTTTGAAAAAAACGCGCAAATTTTTCACCAAAATTATTTATTCTCACAAAATCTTTTTTCACATCATATTTGAGGAAAAGTCACCGAGTTTCAAGCCGGAATTCTGAAAAATGTAGTCACAGAAGAGAAAAAAAAAACGAAAGGAGTCAAAATGACTCCATCAGTAGTTCTAGTGTTAAACTCTACAGCACCACCTGTTGGAAGTAGCGATCCTACAAGTCACAATCAACCCTTTAACAAGTCGTGCAATATGACTCAGGATAAAAGCCAAATCATTATCTCAGTTCGCAGACACGGTGATTCGGGCTGTTGGCCCTCGTCAGTACAAGCATGAGAACTAATCTGGCTAGATGAGAGGCTCTGGACTTGGGTCTAAGGGGCAACGTTTCTCCTTATGGAGAGTTTTTATTTTTTTATTTTTTTTAAATTATTTTTAACATATCTTTTTACTATTGATGCTGCATAGGCAGCATCAATAGTAAAAAAAAAAGAGAGCGAGAGAGAATTTCTCTGACTGGAAATTCTTCTGCTCATGCTCAGTTTCAAAAGACTGCATCCGTCGCAGGATTCCTGCTTTTCACAGTCAGCGACGGATTTTCCGACATACAGAACAAACGTTCCTCTGTGCGTTGTCTCCGCCCGACGGACAGCGATTTTATGATGGATCCAGCACACGACGGATGAAACGGAAGGCCATCCGTCACAATCTGTCGCCAATACAAGTCTATGAGAAAAAAACTGGTCCAGCAGAAACATTTGTGACGGAAAAAGAAAGACGGAAGTGTGAAAGAGGCCTTATACAATTTTTTTTTTTTTTTTTTTTTTGCATATGCATTCTTGGTCACTATATATTTTTTGTATTGATATGATGAGAGCTGTATTTTGGTGTTTTGTTTGTTTTACTTTCTTAGATGGTGTGTAGTGTACAGGATAAAAAGTGATGTTTTTATAGTTCAGGTCGTTCCAGGTGTAGCAATACACATTGTGTACATTTTTTTTTTTGCTGATATTTTCACACAAAAGCCATTCACATGTGACTGAAGCCACGATGAAAATGTATGTATGAATGTGATATATAGTGCTCCGCATAAATGAGTGCACACTCATTCTGTTTTATTTTTTGTGACTTGCTTGCCATGGTAGTGTAAATGTGTCAATGCGACCCCACTCACTTTTTTTGTAGCCCTAGCCTTAATATGTTGCATTGTGTAGATGCACCTGTATTCTACTTATTATAGATTGTAAGAGCTGTATTGATTTGTGTGCGCTCAGCCACAGGTGTTGGAGTAAAGAACCATTACCTTGGAACATCTCATTGTAGCGTATTGGGTCCTTGAAATAATCCGGTATCTCCAGACATCAGCATTTCCATTAGCAGGTGGATAGGACTTGTGAATCCGGAAATCCTCACCTGTCTATAAAAGACTTTCAGCACAATATTCTTGACCTTCTCTGATCATTTCATCCTGGTGATCCATCAATCTCCCGGGATTAAGTTGCAGTTGTAGGATTTCATTCCTATCGGTTCTGCATTTAACCTTTGTTTTGTGGGAATATACTGCACTGCCTTTCCGTGTTGTTTCCTAATGAGAGTTTAACAAAGTTGAGTGACAATTCTTTTTACAGCTTTGAGGGCTTTTATTGCAATTGACGTCAGACATTTATTAATAATAATAATCATAATAATATTATTTATATAGCACCATTGATTCCACGGTGCTGTACATGAGAAGGGGTTACATACAAATTTCAGATATCACTTACAGTAAGCAAACTAACAATGACAGACTGATACAGAGGGGCGAGGACCCTGCCCTTGCGGGCTTACATTCTACAGGATGGTGGGGAAGGAGACAATAGGTTGAGGGTTGCAGGAGCGCCGATGTTGGTGAGGCGGTAGCTTCAGTAGTGGTGAGAAGGCAGTGGGGTCATTGCAGGCTGTAGGCTTTCCTGAAGAGGTGGGTTTTCAGGTTCCGTATGAAGGATCCGAATGTGGTTGATAGTCGGACGTGTTGGCAGAGAATTCCAGAGGATGGGGGATATTCGGGAGAAGTCTTCGAGGTGGTTGGGTGAGGAGTGAATAAGTGTGGAGGAGAGAAGGAGGTCTTGGGAGGACCGGAGTTTACGTGAGGGAAGATATCGGGAGATTAGTTCAGAGACATATGGAGGAGACAGGTTATGGATGGCTATCTATGGAATATACTGCCTATGTAATGCATAGAAAGAGTAGCATTTTTAATCTTATGTTTCAAAATGTATGGCTCATAATGAGCAATCACTCCTAGAATACTTTTGGTGTTTTTGTGCATAAAAGTATTTACTTCACGGCTAGTAAAATTTTCAGACTGCCAAGAATCCGCAGATAAAGTGGACATGGCATTAAATACATGTTATGTGCTTGGCTTCTAAAATATACGCCGTACTTATTAGGAGAATGAATCTTCTACTGTGGCCGGCATGCTCTAATTTTGAATCCATGCACTCATATGCATCTAAGATATTATCCTGGGTTAATTGGAACAATGTGTCAGAAATGTTGTGAAATGTTCTCTACAGATGCTGCAGTGAGCGATCTGCTAATTGATGCAGTGAACGCTACAATATTGCAAACTTATTGAAACCTTTATTCAGCTGCACAATTTAATTTTTTTTTTATTTTCAAGATCTCAGCTTTCAAGCGGCCTCAAAAGTTTTTTCCTCTCCTGTTTACGAAGCATTGAAGGTTTTGAGAGACATGAGCCAGAATTTTCCAATAAAAGCCAGGTAAGCCAGGAAAAGGCATGTTTCCGGTGATCAGACTATGGCAATGATGACTTGTAGAAACAGATCTTTGGAAACTACTTAAATGGGTTTTCTCATTGCCAATATTCTAACCCAATATGTAGTAGGTGTAATACTAATATTAGCAAACTCCAGTTGGGGTATGTGCTCACGGTCAGGACCTGCTGCGGGTTTGACTCTGTGTATTTTTGCAGCATCAAACCCGCAGCAGCCAGATGCTACAGCATAGTGGATGGGATTTCAAGAAATTCCATGTCCACTATGCGTTCAGAGACGGCCGCGGACACTGACATATGGCGCGTCTTTCCAGACCATAGTATGTCAATTTTTCTTGCAGAAACGTTAGTCTCCGCAAGAGAAGTTACATTGCATGCGGTAAATACGCATGGTTCAGTGAACATATGTGGATTTACGTGTGTTTAGTAGACGGCAGCGTTACTTCCGGATCGTGGGCACCCGGCCTTAGAAATGTAGTGTAGTTTTTCTGATTGGCTATGTTTCTTTCATCATGTGCAGGCATTGCAGGACCTTGGGTATCCACGGGTATGACCACTGATTTAGTGACAGCTAGCTGCTAGTGGTCGTAACCATGGATACCTAAGGTCTTGCAATGCCCGCACATGAGGAACGTATTTGTTATTATTATTACACATACATCTTACTTGGATGGGATCTTTGGGATGGGAATACCCATTTAAGGATTGTCTTCCCTTTGTGTTGCTCACAATGTCACCACTTTTAGATTTACTACATTTTGAAAATTTATACCTGTGAGTTCTCACAGAGAAATACAAACAATGGAGAGATACCAGTATTCACTGTAGTGTGTAATGATTTCGTTGAGCAGTCTCATGTATGCATGGTCATCCATGGCCTTCTCTTGCTTACACGAACATGAAAAATAGTAGATGTGTTATTTTACAGTTTGTATATCGTTTTTAAAAGCGATTTTAAGACTGCTCCCTTGCGCTTTTCTGCATTTTTTTCCCCTCTGCCTAATACAAGGGAGTCGCTGGATTATAAAATGGCTGCTATTTTATGAAATTGTTGTGTACGTGTACATTGTACATGATCTTACAGTTTATATTTACATATAATGTAAAAATGTATGCAGATGTTTTTAGGATACATGGTCAAAAGATGTTTTATATTCCGTTCTTCTTTGTAGTTACAGTAAAAATTGCAGGCTACTGAGCTTGCGTGTCTTTGCATTCACTACTTTCTCAATGGACTGCAATAAATCAGCGCTATCACTATTTTTATACCACAAACTGCATATATTACCTGATCTGATAAAGCTGGTATACTGATAAGGATTTTCCACGGTCCTCCTCCAATTTAAGCATGTAGCAAAGTTTGTTACGCTGAAGCTAATGAATTATTCTGGGTGGAAATTGTTCTCAGTTCACTATAATCAGTGAAAAAAGGTATGTTCCAATATTGTTTTCTCATTAAGATCTTCATGGGCCCATTTAAGAGTATGAAGAAAATAAAAATATTTGACACCAGTGACATTAAGTAGAACTTTTTTTTATAAACAATTGTCTTGAGATGTAAGGCTATGTGCACACGTTCCGGATTGTTTGCGCTTTTTTTTCCGGCGGTTTTCCGCAGCAAAAATGCTTAAAAACGCATACATTAAAGGGAACCTGTCACCCCGAAAATCGCGGGTGAGGTAAGCCCACCGGCATCAGGGGCTTATCTACAGCATTCTGTAATGCTGTAGATAAGCCCCCGATGTTACCTGAAAAAGGAGAAAAAGACGTTATATTATACTCACCCAGGGGCGGTCCCGCTGCTGGTCAGGTCGAATGGGTGTCTCCGGTCCGCTGCGGCGCCTCCCATCTTCATTACAAGACGTCCTCTTCTGATCTTCAGCCACGGCTCCGGCGCAGGCGTACTTTGCTCTGCCCTCTTGAGGGCAGAGGATAGTACTGCAGTGCGCAGGCGCCGGAAAGGTCAGAGGCCCGGCGCCTGCGCACTGCAGTACTTTGTCTGCCCTCAACAGGGCAGAGCAAAGTACGCCTGCGCCGGAGCCGTGGCTGAAGATCAGAAGAGGACGTCTTGTAATGAAGTTGGGAGGCGCTGCAGCGGACCAGAGACGCCCATCCGACCTGACCAGCAGCGGGACCGCCCCTGGGTGAGTATAATATAACGTCTTTTTCTCCTTTTTCAGGTAACGGGGGCTTATCTACAGCATTACAGAATGCTGCAGATAAGCCCCTGATGCCGGTGGGCTTACCTCACCCGCGATTTTCGGGGTGACAGGTTCCCTTTAAGCATCCCATCATTTTTAATGCATTCTGCAATTTTTGTGTACATGTTGCGTTTTTTCCGTGATAAAAATGCATCGCAGAAAAATATGCAGCATGTTCATTAATTTTTCGTATTTTTTTGCGGATTTCCCGCTATTTATTGCATTTTGAAGCTCAGAAAAAAAAGCGAAAGATCCACACAAAAATGCAAAAAAAAAAAAAAGTGCAAAAACCGTATGAAGATTTCCTGCGGAAAAAGTCTGCTTTTGTTCAGGAAATTTCTACATCAAATCCTGACGTGTACACATAGCCTAATACGAAGTCCTTCTGCAAAGTTTAGTACTTGGAGAAGACCTTTACTTGTTCATGCCTAAATTTGCTTGATATCTTACCTGAGGGAAAATCTTGATTATTCACTATCTCGGCTGTAGGGCTGTGGGGAGATGTAAGGCAACACGTCTTTGCTATGCGTTTCCGTAGCGCTAAAGAGTGGTACAGCAGGAGTGAGAATATTAGAGGTCTGGAAGATGCTCTTAACTAGAAGAGTTCCTGGAGGTTAGGGGCAGTTGTGGATTCCATATAAACTCAGCATGGCAGTGAGTGCTGGGTGTAAATGAAACTCAATTAGGCTAATTGCACTGCTTGTTAGTGTTTCATAAGTTATCATACTCCCAGTCATCCCCGTAGGTTTCGGTGTAAAAGTTGACTTGGTAACTCTCCTTATAGTGCCCTGTCAATTACATTAAAGAATTTGGAACTGTAAAGAGGAACATTTATCTTTTTGGTGACAGGGATTGGGAGGGTTTGAAATAAATTTAGTATACTTGGTAAAAAGTTTTTCACTGAGGCTATCCTACATAGCCATGACATCTGGCAAACAAACCAGTTGAAGGTCTTCAGTCAGACTCTTAATAAGGCCGGGATCACACACAGCGAGATACGGCCAAGCCTCGCAGGTTAAAACCAAGCACTGGCGCCGGCACTCCAGAGAGGAGCGTGCGGCCGCATAGCAATACATGGAGCTGCACGCTCCGCTCTGGAGTGCCGGCGCCAGAGCTTGGTTTTAACCTGAGACTCAGCCGTATCTCGCTGTAGTGTGACTCCGGCCTAAGAGTAGGATAGTTGATCTTATCTTTTGATTCTTTAAAGGATCTTAATTCCCCTGATGGGAAGGCTATGAGGAGGTACATTTAAAGTCAAAATTGAATTAAAGTAAGGGTGGTTAGGGTTGTGTTAGGGGTAAGGGTTGAATTAGGGTTGTGGTTAGGGTTGAAGACTGTGTTGGGGTTGGAGTAAGAATTGGGGAGTTTTCAAAACTGAAAAAAAAAACAAAACAATATGATGGCTAGTGTTGAGCAGAAGTGCTCGCTAGTCGAGTTTGCATCTGGTGTTCGGGTATGCACAGAGTGTTACAGATGTCCGCAAGTCTTTTTTTGGTTTGTCTAACCACCACAAAACATGCAGGGCAGGGACTCGAGCATGTCACTCGAGCACTCGTTATTCAAACTGAAGTAGCGAGCACTTGTGTTCAACACTGACGGCTGTTGTGAATTCTGTTGTCGGGCTCCCTCCTGTGGTCATGAATGGTACTTCGGCTGGTTCTGTCCATGGACTTCCTCTGGTGGGTGTTTCTGAGTTTCCTTCCACAGGTGACGAGGTTAATTCGTTAGCTGGCTGCTCTATTTAACTCCACTTAGATCTTTGCTCCATGCCACCTGTCAATGTTCCAGTATTGGTCTAGTTCACTCCTGGATCGTTCTTGTGACCTGTCTTCCCAGCAGAAGCTAAGTTCCTGCTTGTATTTTCTTTGGTTTGCTATTTTTCTGTCCAGCTTGCTATTTTTATTGTTGTCTTGCTTGCTGGAAGCTCTGGGACGCAGAGGGAGCGCCTCCGCACCGTGAGTCGGTGCGGAGGGTCTTTTTGCGCCCTCTGCGTGGTCTTTTTGTAGGTTTTTGTGCTGACCGCAAAGCAACCTTTCCTATCCTCAGTCTGTTCAGTAAGTCGGGCCTCACTTTGCTAAATCTATTTCATCTCTGTGTTTGTATTTTCATCTTAACTCAGTCATTATATGTGAGGGGCTGCCTTTTCCTTTGGGGAATTTCTCTGAGGCAAGGTAGGCTTTATTTTTCTATCTTCAGGGCTAGCTAGTTCCTTAGGCTGTGCCGAGTTGCATAGGGAGCGTTAGGAGCAATCCACGGCTATTTCTAGTGTGTGTGATAGGATTAGGGATTGCGGTCAGCAGAGTTCCCACGTCCCAGAGCTCGTCCTTTATTATTAGTAACTATCAGGTCATTCCGTGTGCTCTTAACCACCGGGTCCATTATTGTCCTGACCACCAGGTCATAACAGACGGCATATTCAATATGACGACCTAATGTTATCAAATTCTGTGACGTACCTGTGGGTTCAAAATGCTCACTATATACCCCTAGATAAAGTCATTGAGGGGTGTGATTTCCAAAATGAGATCACTTGTGGGGGTTTCCACTGTTCAGGCACATCAGGGGTCTCCAAACACAACATGGTGTCCTCCATCGATTGCAGCAAGTTTTGCGTTCAAAAAGTCAAATCATGCGCCCTCCCTTCTGAGCCCAAACAGTGGTTTCCCCCACATATGTGGTATCTGTGTACTCAGGAGAAATTGCACAACAAATTTTGTGGTCCATTTTCTCATGATATTCTTATTAAAACAAAAAAGTTTAGGTCTAAAGTAAATTTTTTTGTGAAATAATTGAAATGTTAATTTTTTCCTTCCACATTGCTTTAGTTCTTGTGAAGCACCTTAAGGCTATGTACACACATTCAGAATTTCTTGCAGAAATTTTCTGAGCAAAACGGGACATTTTCTGCAAGAAATCCGCATTCGTTTTTCTCGCGTTTTTACAGCGTTTTTGGTGCGTTTTTTTTTTTTTGGCGGATTTTTCCAGAGGTTCCCAATGCAATAATATAGTGGGAAATCCGCAAAATTAATGAACATGCTGCGTTTTTTACCGCAATGTGTTTTTTTTTTCGCGGAAAAAAACACATCCTGTGCACAAAAATTGCGGAATGCATTCTAAATGATGGGGTGCATAATGTATGCGGTTTTTTTTCTGCGTTTTTATAGCGAAAAAACGGGGTTAATTCTTTTTAAACTTCTTGAATGTGGTTTTGAGTACCTTGATGGGTGCAGTTTTCAGAATGGCGTCACTTTTAGACTGTCATATTGACCCCTCAAAGTCAGTTCAAATGTGATGTTGTCCCTAAAAAAAAAAAAAATAAATAAAGAAATGGGTTTGTAAATTTTGTTGGAAAGAAAACTGTTTCCAAAAATATTCTGTTATAAAGTAGACATGTAGGAAATGTTATTTATTAACTATTTTGTGTGACACAACTCTCTGATTTAAGGTCACAAAAAATAAGTTTGAAAATTGCTAAAAAAATTTTTTTTTCAAAATTTCCATTTTTTTTCATAAAGACAAGTCATATTGAAGAAATTTTACCACTGACATGAATTATAATATGTCACGAAAGAAACATTAACAGAATCAGTGGGATCCATTGAAGCGTTCCAGAGCTATAACTTCATAAAATGACAGTGGACAGAATTATAAAAATTGGCTTGGTCATTAAGGTCAAAATTTGATCGGTCACTAAGGAGTTAAATGGATTTTCTGTCACCCTGTTGTTGACATAATCAAAAATCAACTATTCCTCATTGGCCACTACATCTATTTACATCCAGCCTTTGCTGGTGTTGCACAGAGCTAATAGGTTGGGTCCTACATGTGGCACCCCAAACAAATGTATCGCGTAGCAACAGCTTGCACATGATTGGCCTTTAGAAGGATTGTTAGTATGATGGTTCAACAAAGTATCCCCCCTTGAGGACTCCGATTCCTAAAAATGTGCACACAGGCCTGGACAGCTGCTCTTTTCTCCCAATAAGAACTGTCCCTGAGCTGTGCAGTGGCATCAGTGTGCCTAGTGTTGCAGCACCTGTCCTTGTATAGCCTCTGTAGTAATGCCACTGCCAAGATGGCTACAGCATTACAGTAAATGGCAGGGAATCCCTGCATGTTTATTGGCTGTGTATCAGGTTCCAAACATGCGGGGCAGGGATTCAAGCATTCAATCTGAGCAGCAGCCAAAGCTCGACGAGTGCCGTGCATATCCGAGCACCCAGACACTCGACTGACGTCAGAGTACCACTGAGCATGCTGACTGATCACTAATCAATAGTGATGAGCAAGTATACTCGTTGCTCGGGTGGTCTCCGAGTGTTTTGGCGTGCTCGGGGATTTAGTTTGTCGACGCAACTGCATGATTTGCGGCTGCTGGACAGGTTGAATACATGTGTGGATTTCCTAACAAACATGCAACCCCCACATGTATTCAAGCTGTCTAGCAGCTGCAAGTCATGCAGCTACGGTGACATAAACTAAATCCCCGAGCACGCCGAAATACTCGGAGAAAACCCGAGCCATGAATATACTCGCTCATCACTGCTAATCACCAACATTAAAAATACAGAATTAAAAAAAAAAATTGACTCCAAGTCCACATACATAAAAGTCCAGTCAATAAAATCTAAAATTAAGTCGTACAGTTAGCACTGAAAAGACAAAAAAATTAACTTCATCAGATACCAACTCTTCCTATAAAAAAACAAATAAAATCAGTATCAATCAAAACAATTCTTGCGACCAAAATTAGTATTAATAGTTCAAAAACAAGCAGTCGCAAAACTCAGTTGGGGTAAAAAAATTAAAAAAAATCTTTATGGGTCTTGGAAAATGGCATCAGAAACAAAAAATTATCAACTTATACATTTTTTTTCCACCACTTTAAATATAATAAAAAATAAGTTTGGGATCGCCTTAGTTGTACTGATCTGGAAAATAATTTTCCAGGTCTTTTTACTATTACTATTTACAATTGCATTTTTTTCACCATTTCATCCCACTTGGATTTTTTTCTGTGTTTTTTTTTTTTTACTTTTGCAGTAAAGTGGATAGTGTCATTCAAAGCTAGAACTTGTTTTGCAAAAAATAAGCCTTTCGTATACAGATTAAAAAGAAAAAAGAAAGTTATGGCTCACAGGACAGGGGGTAAAAAACAAAAGTTCAAAAAAACATTTAAAAATCGATCTGTCCCGAAGGAGTTAATATATACAGTTTGTATTGTAAATCTAGTGATCTATCCTCTTCAAGGTGTTGTTCATAAGAGAGAATAGACATGAATATTTTTAATGAGACATATTGCACACTATGTTCACTCCACATTTTCTTGTTCCTTTTCTTTTCCTGGTAATTTACAAAGGCTGACTTTTGTGAGCCTCTGTATCTTTATTTATTTATTTTTTTTATTTATACAACCATTCCATTGGCTTCAATTTAAAATTGGCTACAGAACAGACATTACTATCCCTATATCGACACAACACTAAGTAAACTATGTATTCCATTCGCTATTTCAAAATCAAGCAAGGCTGTGGAAAAGCAGATGCATGGGAACAGACCTGCAAATGGTTTTATCTTTATCCTTTGCAATTGCATGTACAATGGTCATAAAAAGTGTAGTTTTCATCTTTTTCTTTTACATGGAGCTAGTTGAACATCTGAATGTACATGATTCTTTGGGGGAATTATTCACCTTGGCATCTGGATTGACGTGTAATATTTAAGCTTCTACCATTCTTCCAGACGTAGTAGACAATAGTGGTATGTTGCGGTAAATACCATTCGGTTTAAATGTTTCATACACCTTCAAAGAGATTTTTTTGTTTACTTACCGTATATACTAATGTATAAGCCGAACCAAGGCACCTAATTTGGCAAGAAAAATTGGGGAAAACTTATGGACTCGATTATAAGCTGGGTATGCATGGTCTCTACCTCCCTATCCTTGTTTGCATGGCTCCTCCTCCCCATCCTTGTTTGCATGGCTCCTCCTCCCCATCCTTGTTTGCATGGCTCCTCCTCCCTATCCTTTTCTACATGGCTCCTCATCCCCATCCTTGTCTGCGTGGCTCCTCATCTCCATCCTTGTCTGCATGGCTCCTCATCCACATCCTTGTCTGCATGGCTCCTCATCCCTGTCCTGGTATATATGGCCCCCATAAGAAAAGCTTAAAAAATGTACTTACCCTCCCTGCTCACCCTTGCAGCATCTTGTTCTGGTGCCCGCAGCTCGTGTCCCAGCTCATTAAGGTAATGAATATTCACCACTCCGCCCCTATGGGAGTGGAGAGAGGTGAATATTCATAACTCTTAAGTAGCGCTCACTTGTGATCGCTGGAAGCAGGCTGCTGCGGCTGACATTGTGTGCGCTATAAGAGAAATGAATAATCTCTGCCAGTGCAGTGAATATTCATTTCTCTTTAGCAGTGGGCACAGGTTTTAGCCGCAGCAGCCGGCTCCTGCCTTCTGTGACCTGCTGCTCCCCTGCAGTCTTCTGGGACAATAACTCGAGTATAAGCCCAAGGGGCGTTTGGCGTTTTCAGCACAAAAAAATGCTTATACACGAGTATACATGGTTCCTAATGCAAAGTTAAGCACCTTTATAGTCTTCATTACAAATATTGCACCATCTTGCTATTGCTGAGTGATTTTTGAAAAATGTTAGGGTATGTTCCCACGGTTAGTAAACACTGTGGTTTGGACGCTGCGTACATTGCAGCGTCCAACCCACAGCGTCCAGAAGTTTACAGCATAGTGGATGGGATTTCAAGAAATCCTATGGCCACTATGGGTCCTGAGATGCCTGCGGATCACCCGTGGAGAAGGACATGTGGCGCGTCTTTCCAGACTGCAGCATGTCAATTTATCTTGCAGAGACACGAGTCTCTGCAAGATAAATTTCACCCGTCCAATGTATTGTATGAGGTGATTCCGCACGATTCAATGAAAAAAAATAAAAAATAAAATAAAAATATATATACAGGTCCTTCTCAAAAAATTAGCATATAGTGTTAAATTTCATTATTTACCATAATGTAATGATTACAATTAAACTTTCATATATTATAGATTCATTATCCACCAACTGAAATTTGTCAGGTCTTTTATTGTTTTAATACTGATGATTTTGGCATACAACTCCTGATAACCCAAAAAACCTGTCTCAATAAATTAGCATATCAAGAAAAGGTTCTCTAAACGACCTATTACCCTAATCTTCTGAATCAACTAATTAACTCTAAACACATGCAAAAGATACCTGAGGCTTATATAAACTCCCTGCCGGGTTCATTACTCAAAACCCCCATCATGGGTAAGACTAGCGACCTGACAGATGTCAAGAAGGCCATCATTGACACCCTCAAGCAAGAGGGTAAGACCCAGAAAGAAATTTTTCAACAAATAGGCTGTTCCCAGAGTGCTGTATCAAGGCACCTCAATGGTAAGTCTGTTGGAAGGAAACAATGTGGCAGAAAACGCTGTACAACGAGAAGAGGAGACCGGACCCTGAGGAAGATTGTGGAGAAGGACCGATTCCAGACCTTGGGGAACCTGAGGAAGCAGTGGACTGAGTCTGGTGTGGAAACATCCAGAGCCACCGTGCACAGGCGTGTGCAGGAAATGGGCTACAGGTGCCGCATTCCCCAGGTAAAGCCACTTTTGAACCATAAACAGCGGCAGAAGCGCCTGACCTGGGCTACAGAGAAGCAGCACTGGACTGTTGCTAAGTGGTCCCAAGTACTTTTTTCTGATGAAAGCAAATTTTGCATGTCATTCGGAAATCAAGGTGCCAGAGTCTGGAGGAAGACTGGGGAGAAGGAAATGCCAAAATGCCTGAAGTCCAGTGTCAAGTACCCACAGTCAGTGATGGTGTGGGGTGCCATGTCAGCTGCTGGTGTTGGTCCACTGTGTTTCATCAAGGGCAGGGTCAATGCTTTATGGAGATGAAGATTTCATTTTTCAGCACGACCTGGCACCTGCTCACAGTGCCAAAACCACTGGTAAATGGTTTACTGACCATGGTATTACTGTGCTCAATTGGCCTGCCAACTCTCCTGACCTGAACCCCATAGAGAATCTGTGGGATATTGTGAAGAGAAAGTTGAGAGACGCAAGACCCAACACTCTGGTTGAGCTTAAGGCCGCTATTGAAGCATCCTGGGCCTCCATAACATCTCAGCAGTGTCACAGGCTGATTGCCTCCATGCCACGCCGCATTGAAGCAGTCATTTCTGCCAAAGGATTCCCGACCAAGTATTGAGTGCATAACTGAACATTATTATTTGATGTTTTTTTTGTTTGTTATTAAAAAACACTTTTATTTGATTGGATGGGTGAAATATGCTAATTTGAGACAGGTTTTTTGGGTTATCAGGAGTTGTATGCCAAAATCATCAGTATTAAAACAATAAAAGACCTGACAAATTTCAGTTGGTGGATAATGAATCTATAATATATGAAAGTTTAATTGTAATCATTACATTTTGGTAAATAATGAAATTTAACACTATATGCTAATTTTTTGAGAAGGACCTGTATATTATAATATAATTTATTTATTACACACACAGATACAGTCATGGCCAAAATTTTTGAGAATGACACCAAAATTATATTTTCACATGATCTGCTGCCCTCTGGTTTTTAATAGTGTTTGTCTGATGTTTATATCACATACAGAAATATAATTGCAATCATATTATGAGTACCAATAGGTTATATTGACAGTTAGAATGAGTTAATGCAGCAAGTCAATATTTGCAGTGTTGACCCTTCTTCAAGACCTCTGCAATTCTCCCTGGCATGCTCTCAATCAACTTCTTGACCAAATCCTGACTGATAGCAGTCCATTCTTGCATAATCAATGTTGCATTTTGCCAGAATTTGTTGGTTTTTGTTTGTTCACCCGTCTCTTGATGATTGATCACAAGTTCTCAATGGGATTAAGATCTGGGGAGTTTCCAGGCCATGGACCCAAAATCTCTGTTTTGTTCCATGAGCCATTTAGTTATCACCTTTGCTTTATGGCAAGGTGCTCCATCATGTTGGAAAAGGCATTGTTGGGCGCCAAACTGTTCTTGGACGGTTGGGAGAAGTTGCTCTTGGAGGACATTCTGGTACCATTCTTTATTTATGGCTGTGTTTTTAGGCAAGACTGTGAGTGAGCCGATTTCACTTGGCTGAGAAGCAACCCCACACATGAATGGTTTCAGGATGCTTTACAGTTGGCATGAGACAAGACTGGTGGTAGCGCTCACCTCTTCTTCTCCGAATAAGCTGTTTTCCAGATGTCCCAAACAATCGAAAAGGGGATTCATCAGAGAAAATGACTTTGCCCCAGTCCTCAGCAGTCCACTCCCTGTACCTTTTGCAGAATATCAGTCGGTCGCTGATGTTTTTTCTAGAGAGAAGTGTCTTCTTTGCTGCCCTCCTTGAAACCAGGCCTTGCTCAAAGAGTCTCCGCCTCACAGTGCGTGCAGAAGCACTCACACCAGCCTGCTGCCATTCCTGAGCAAGCTCGGCACTGCTGGTAGTCCGATCCCGCAGCTGAAACAGTTTTAAGATACGGTCCTGGCGCTTGCTGGTCTTTCTTGGGCGCCCTGGAGCCATTTTTGACAACAATGGAAGCTCTCTCCTTGAAGTTCTTGATGATACGATAGATTGTTGACTGAGGTGCAATCTTTGTAGCTGCGATACTCTTCCCTGTTAGGCCGAGATAACCATGGTTAACTGAAGAGAAACAATGATACCAAGCACCAGCCTCCTTTTTAAAGTGTCCAGTGATGTCATTCTTACTTAATCATGACTGATTGATCGGCAGCCCTGTCCTCAACACCCACACCTGTGTTAATGGATCAATCACTAAAACGATGTTAGCTGCTCCTTTTAAAGGTACCTTCACACATAACGATATCGTTAACGATATCGTTGCTTTTTGTGATGTAGCAACGATATCGTTAAGGAAATCGTTATGTGTGACAGCGACCAACGATCAGGCCCCTGCTGGGAGATCGTTAGTCGCTGAGGAAAGTCCAGAACTTTATTTCGTCGCTGGACTCCCTGCAGACATCGCTGGATCGGCGTGTGTGACACCGATCCAGCGATGTCTTCACTGGTAACCAGGGTAAACATCGGGTTACTAAGCGCAGGGCCGCGCTTAGTAACCTGATGTTTACCCTGGTTACCAGCGTAAAAGTAAAAAAAAAAACAAACACTACATACTTGCCTACCGCTGTCTGTCCCCGGCGCTCTGCTTCTCTGCACTCCTGCACTGGCTGTGAGCGTCGGTCAGCCGGAAAGCAGAGCAGTGACGTCACCGCTCTGCTTTCTGGCCGCTGTGCTCAGTCAGTGCAGGAGGAGTGCAGAGAAGCAGAGCGCCGGGGACAGACAGCGGTAGGTAAGTATGTAGTGTTTGTTTTTTTTACTTTTACGCTGGTAACCAGGGTAAACATCGGGTTACTAAGCGCGGCCCTGTGCTTAGTAACCCGATGTTTACCCTGGTTACCCGGGGACTTCGGGATCGTTGGTCGCTGGAGAGCTGTCTGGTCGCTGGAGAGCTGTCACACAAACAGCGACGCTGCAGCGATCGACATCGTTGTCGGTATCGCTGCAGCGTCGCTGAGTGTGAAGGTACCTTTAGGCAGGACTGCAATGATGTTGAAATGTGATTTGGGGGTTAAAGTTCATTTTCTGGGCAAATATTGACTTTGCAAGTACAGTAATTGCTGTTAAGCTGATCACTCTGACATTCAGGAGTATATGCAAATTGCCATTAGAAAAAATGAAGCGGTAGACTTTGGAAAAATCAATATTTGTCTCATTCTCAAAATTTTTGTCCATGACTATATATATATATATATATATATATATATATATATATATATATATATATATATATATATATATATATATATATATATATATATATATATATATATATATATATATATATATATATATATACATACATATATATACACATATACATACACCATATATAGCTTTCAAGCGGACAGTGAATGAAGGGATGGTTAAGTCACTTCTTTTAGCCACTTCGTCTTTGGAAACCTGACTGAAGCTGTTAAAAGCAGTTCAAAAGACTGAACATATGTACCGCACGTTATTTTGTCAATGCTGTGCATTTGTTGTTAATTTGTTTGATCAGTCACAAGCTTTTTTTTTTTTTTAGAGGAGGATAAAAAAAGTATAGTCTCAGGAGGATCAGAAAAAAACTGGTCTCCGATAAGGAGGAAATCGCACAGAAGAGCAAATGATTGCAGGATAGAAGCTGTATTTATACATGAGGCAGTGAAGACAGTTGCACCCTGGATACATGCAGGGTGCAACTGCCTTGCGCAGGCGTGTACTATGGAGGACAGAGAATGAACTTCAATCCAATATTGCAGCCAGCGGGTAAGGAAAGGGTGAATCAAACACCCGAAAACCCCGCCCCTATGGCTGAATATTGTTCCCTCCAAATTCAGGTGACAGAGTCCCTTTAAACCTCCTGAAATGCTAACAAAATAAAATAACATTTTACAAAGGGTGCTGATGTAAAGCAGACATGTGGAAATTATTTATTAATGTTAATGCTTCAGGATGCAGACAGCAGAAATGTGTCCATGCCATGGCCCGGTGTCCATGGCGAGGTCGTCACCGGTTTCCATGCCGTCATCTTCCTGAAGCCGTGGGCCGCTGGAGGCTTCAGGAAAATGGCCCCTGGAGGCCGCGCGTGTGCAGATTGAGATCTTGGTGGCCATTTTCCTGAAGCCAAGTGCCACCGAGATCTCAATCTGCGCACGCGCGGCCTCCGGTGGCCATTTTCCTGAATCCTCTAGCGGCCCGCGGCTTCAGGAACATGGCTGCAGGAAATCCGGTGATGGTCACCGTGGACACCGGGCAGCAACGTGGACACATTTCTGCCGCCTGCATCCTCAGGAAAGGACCCTGCTCAGGTGCACCATAAGGCCATATAAACAAATTGGTAAGAGGGATTACTGTGAAAAGACATTCTGCACATGATACTGATTGTTCAAATGAACCGAATATGTATAATAATTGTGACTTTCAGTCTATAAAAATGTTGAGTTCAATAAAGGAAGTTCTATGGATGAATTGCATTCTGAATTGTCACTGTTTAGTGATAATAAAAATAGTTTTAATATTGGTAGTCCACACCAAAAAAATATTCCGACTGCATTGTTCTATCCTGTGCAATCCAGATCTAAAGGTATGGATATATTCCAAAAACAGGTGATGGAAGAAATTAGAGCTGTTAGATGTAAAAAAAAATTATGGGGAAAATAAAAATTATAATATGAAATGATGAATTATAGAATATGAAATGAGTACACTATAATTCATCAGTCACATAAAGAAAGCAGAGTGTTGGTATTGGATAGGGCCTTATATGAAGTGAGGTAACTGTAATGTTGAATTCGGATGATACATATGAAATACTAAGTGGTGATCCAACTGCAAAATATCAGGCTGAATTGAAAAGTCTGCTGTTGGATTTGGTGGAATGCAATATTCTGTCGGATAAAGAAAGAGAATGTGTGGGTACATGATCCTAAAATACCAATATTTCATTGTTTTCCCAAAACACACAAAGAAACATTTCCCCAAAATTACTCCCTATAAAGTCTGGCATTGGATCTTTCTCTGAGAGATTATCTGCCTGGGTAGATCGCTATATTCAATCTTTGGTATCATATACCCCCACATATATCAAAGATACAAAAGCTTTTTTCAATATTATTAAAGAATTAAAATGGAAACAAGAATATGGATGGATTACCAGTGATGTTTCGCTTTATTCATCTATGCCGCATCAGGAGACATTAGCATTTGGATTCAGGGTGATGAAAATGTAAACTACGGTGCCAGAATGGATCATAGTAAAAAGATTGTTAATGGGGTGTCCTTTTTACTATTCCATAGTTATTTTTATTCAATAAAAAAGTACTGTCAACAGGTTAAAGGTTGCTCGATGGGGGGCAAATGTTCCCCTTCTTTGGCAAACATTTACCGTATATACTCGCGTATAAGCCGACCCGAGTGTTAGCCGAGACCCCTAATTTTGCCACAAAAAACTGGGAACTTATTGACTTACGTATAAGCCTAGGATGGGAAATGCAGCAGCTACTGGTAAATTTCAAAAATAAAAATAGATACCAATAAAAGTTAAATTGATTGAGACAGCATTAGGTTAAGTGTTTTTGAATATCCATATTGAATCAGGAGCCCCATATAATGCTCCATAAAGGTCATGATGAGCCACATAAGATCCTCCATAATAAAATATGCCCCATATAATGCTGCACAAAGATTGATGGCCCCATAAGATGCTCCATAGATTAATATGCCCCGTATGCTGCTGCAATTAAAAAGAAAAAAAAAAAAGGCATACTCGCCCCTCGTCGGTGTTGGTCTGGTGCCGGTGTCCTGAGAGGTGGGGACAGTGGTACACTATGGGGGCCAGGTGCGGCAGTCGCCACTGGCTCAGGCCCCCCTCAGTTGCGATATTCATCTGTCCCTGTTCCACTGCCACGCGCCGCACTGTCTTCTGGGTCTCTGCAGTGACTGTTCAAGCAGAGGGTGTGCACTAAACACGTCATCGCACCCTCTGACCTGAACGTCACAGCCAGAGGACGTGGAAGACAGAGCCCGGCGGTGGAACAGGGACAGGTGAATACTGCATGGCTCACCCTCCCCCGTCATACTCTCCATCCTGGTGCTGTCCCTGCTTCTCCGATGATCTCTGGCGTCGGCAGCTTGTTCCTGTGTTCAGTGGTCACATGGCACCGCTCTTTAAAGTAATTAATATGCGCTCCGCATATGGGAGTGGAGTCGTGTCCATATTCATTACTTTAATGAGGGGTACCATGTGACCGCTGAACACAGTCTCTGGAGCCTGCAGCTCTTCCTATCGGAGAAGCAAGGAAGTGCAGAGACCGCGCCGGAAGCAGGTGAGTATGATGTGACAGCCGCCGCTCCCCCTCACCTGTCGGCCCCCTGGGACAATGACTCGAGTATAGGCCGAGAGGGGCACTTTTAGCCTAAAAAATGGGCTGAAAATCTCGGCTTATACTCGAGTATGTATGTAAAATATTATTTTTCCATTGCCTTTAAGATTATCAGCTAAGAATAAGAGTATTGTACTGTGTTAAAGCTGAGCAGAGGTAACAGATATAGGCTAATAGCCATTTAAATAAGGCAGCTTAGCTTTTGTGGCTTTAGTTTGTTGTTTTCCATAAAAGAAACATGGTACTATAATATATTGGGAGACACTTTTTTTTTTTTTTTGTGTGGTTCTATAAGCAGTGGAGAAATAGCGAGATTAATTTCTGCCCTCGTTTGTCATTTTCTGCATTTCCAATTAGCATAAGTACTAAAATATTTTAATGTCTGAAATGAAGAAATAAAGGTGTTCACCCAAGTGATCATGCTTGATAGTACATGCTGATATGAAAGGCTGCTTCCTCTAATGATGGCTTGTTTGTTCTTGGATGAGCAGAAAAATGTATGCCTAGAAGATTAATTTCCAGTGGCTGAAACTTACAGCATTACTTATCTCCCCATTTCTGCTTTTTGTATGCATGCCAAGCAGTCTGCTGTAATTACATTTTTTGTTTCAGAACCTAAAGATTACCAGTATACTATGAAATGTTGCTACTTTTGCTACAGATATGTTCCCTTAATGCATCCTATAAATACACATCGTTAAAGGCTAAGTTAATGTGATTTTTGTTGTTTCCATTCATGCTAGATTTATTTTTATATTTCCCCACCCTAAGCCCATTGAGAATAACTTTTAAAGTAGGGGAGAACCCATTTAAACTCTCTATACTTTGCTTCTCACATGTGCGTGGTCCTTCATTCCAGACAATATATAGATTTGATTGTATTTGGAGCAATTAGTGTTTAGACCTTTTGTTATTGTAAGGTCACATTGCGTTAGCGCAACCCGCCTAGCGCTAAACGGGTTGCACTAACGCAATGTTTTTAATGTGGCCGCGTCCCGGGGTCGCGGTAACGTCCCCGCTCTCGCAGATCCCCGATCTGCGAGAGCGGGGAACGGACCGCGGGCGCGCCTCGGACGCTGCGAGCAGCGTCCGCGGCGCGCCAGGAAACACCGGCGCGTCGCTAGCGCGTGCCGAACATGGCACGCGCTAGTGCTGCGCGTTCCCATTGCCGTGAATGGGCGCGCTAACGGACGCGTTGCACGGCGTTAATTTCGCCGTGCAACGCTGTCCGTTAGCGCTTTCCCATTAACGCAATGGGAACCAAGCCTAACTTGTTATCTAGTTTTCCTCTGTTACCGTACATTACCTCTTCTTTCTACATTGAGAGATGCATTCACTTTTTTCTTTTTTAGACTCCCAGGGCTTGTTTGCTATAGATATTTTATAGAGTCAGTGGAATGACCCTGGCATTTCATTCCGTCAAAATTGAGAATTTTATGACCTGTGTCCTTGCTGCTTTTGCAAACAGTAATTCTGTGTATAATCGGATTCCTCCTTTCTTTACGGCTCCATATTCCTCATGGTTAAATATTTTTGTAGGCCAATAAATGTAAATGTACTTCGTAAAACCATTCGTGGTGACATTTTGGTTCTTTCAATTTACTGCATTTGACCTTAATTGTCTTTTCTGCTGTCTCTCGTTCAGTGGAGATTTAGGATGAGCGCTTTATAGCACTTAGCATGTCCTCTCTGTCACTATGTATGGATGTATGCATTGGGATGCAGAGCAAGTTCCTGCTTCATTGGCATCGCTGCACTGGCAGCTAAAGAACCATTTAAACCTTTATCAGAGCAAAAGCATAATACTGTAGATGGATAGATTATTGCTAGTGTACTTATTGCAGTCAGTTTACAGTCCTGCTTTAGGAAATGCTTTAAATTGTTTTCTCTCATTTTAGAAGAGCAATGGAAAAGCATAGGGTGATAATACTTGTACCAGCTGTAAATGAGATTCTGTCACATTTCTGCAAATAATTACATTTATTTTAGAACTTTGGAAGACTTTATTGTGAATATTCCAAAACGAGTACTTGGTTTTATTTTATTACAGGATAATGTGTGTACACTATTGGTCCAGATTTACCATAAGTAACCATTAAATGACATTGATTGTATCTCAAGTGGTAAACAGTTCAGCAGCAAGAATTTAATGGTCAACTTTTTAAAGAGCAATTCCCTCAGGCCCCAATAGATTGCAGTTACCGGTTTATGATTTCCTGAGATAATCACAAGTTTTGTTTCAATTCGATGGTCTGCATTGTCTGTCTTTTTTTTTTTTTTTTCCTTTTGATTACCGGTAATTTTTTTTTTTCTTTAATAAACTTATTCCCCCCCCCATAAAAAACATCGACACGACTGCCAGTCTTGTCCACCAAGCCTTTTTTGACCCAGAATCTGAATATAATAAAAGCAGATCAAAGTATACCACAACATTTATTTTATTAGCCCAATTATTAAAAAATGTTTAAAATGGCTAGTATGAAGACCCACAAAACAGGTGTGTGAGCAGGACATCACCAAAAAAGATAAGTAAAGGATAGCTAAGTGGTCCTAAATGCAGTGGTCTTTTGTTAACTCTCATCGCGTTACAAAATTTTCTACATAAAGTAGCTTTTTCTGGGCTCTAGTAACTACAATGCCGCACTCGCTCGCGATGTGAAGCATGTGTGATTGAACTGTTCAGACCATTTTTCGTTGTGCTGGAGTTTTACTAAATAATTAGCCAAAGTTAAATACTGTATATACTCGAGTATAAGCTGACCCGATTAGCCGAGACCCCTAATTTTGCCACAAAAAACTGGGAAAACTTAATGACTCGAGTATAAGCCTAGGGTGGGAAATGCAGCAGCTACTGGTAAATTTAAAAAATTAAAAAGATACCAATAAAAGTAAAATTAATTGAGATATCAGTAGGTTGTGTTTTTGAATATCCATATTGAATCAGGAGCCCCATAATATGCTCCATACTATTCATGATGGGCCATAGAAGATGCTCCATATTAAAATATAAAGCTGCACAAGGTTTAATAATGGCCCCATAAGATGCTGCATAGAGATATTTGGCCCATATGCTATTGCTGCGATTAAAAAAAAATAAAAAAAATGACATACTCCCCTCTTGTTGCTCAGGCCCCCGGCACTTGCAATATTCATCTGTCCTTGTTCCGGCACCGCTGTGTTTTCCGCATCCTCTGCACTAACATTCAGGCAGAGGGCACAAACTAACCACGTCACCGCGCCCTCTGACCTGAGCGTCACTGCAGAGGACGTGGAAGACAAAGCGGCGCCGGAACGAGGACAGGTGAATATCGTGAAGTGCTCCCCCTCCCCATTATACTCCCCTGCTCCCGGCGCGGTCCCTGCAGGTTCCTCGTTGTCCAGGCGCTGACAGCTTCTTACAGCGTTGAGCGGTCACCATTACCGCTCATTACTGTAATGAATATGCGGCTCCACCCCTATGGGAGTGGAGTTGCATCCGTATTCATTACTGTAATGAGTGGTACCATGTGACTGCTCAACGCTGGAAGAAGCTGTCAGTGCCCGGAGACCATCGGAGATGCGGGGACTGCGCCAGGAGCAGGTGAGTATGTGACAGCCGCCGCTCCCCCTCCCCTGCCGACCCCCCTGGGACAATGACTCGAGTATAAGCCTAGAGGGGCACTTTCAGTCTAAAAAAAAAAATGGGCTGAAAATCTCGGCTTATACTCGAGTATATATGGTACATTGACTCTCTAAACAGCGTCCAGGGCTTACGATAGAGCATTTTTATGTTCTAAGTTGATGAGCGAAATTATATTGGTTAGTTCATTGATAACAAGAGGTTAAAGGGTTATTCTCATCTCTGTCTGGCTCCAACCACTGGAGATGTAGTTAGAGAATCAATTGAGAGTGGCTGAACTACCCTGGACCAGTGACTCCAATAGCAATGGTGCTTTATGTAAGTCAATGGAATAATAGGCACATTTCAGAGTCAAGTAACTTATGTTCAGTGGTTTACTTGCCTCCTCAGGTTCCATGCTGTCAGGAGAACCAGTAACTGGTCTACAGCTGGATGTAAGCGTGCTATACAAATATTCAGTTTTAAGTAGCAATGCCCAAAATTGATTTAAATGACCAAAATATCTATAGGCTATGCCCCCAGACAAAGCTAAAATACGGCATTACTAACACAAGTAGTGCATATATCCTTCATCTCGTTGGAACCCTCCCCAGACCAAACCCCAGAATTCACATACAGTCCACTTACTCTGCATGAGCAGCAACTTTCCTAAATGAATCTCAAACGTGCTTTGGAACAATATTCAAACAGACCAGATGCCATCTGTACAGGTGGTGCTTGTTACATCTGTAAATAAGGACTGTCCGCTAAATACGGTAGATACAGACCCCAGAAAAACCCCAAACGGCACCCCAAAACACAACCTAGAGCAGGCGCCAAAATAAATACAGATCTCACACCAGACTGCACAGTAAACACAGACCTCCGAATAAATGCACACCCTAAAACCAGTCTATAAAATAAGTACAGACCCCAGACAAGACTAATAGAATAAATATAGACCCCACAGACCAAACCCAGAATGTGGACACCGAAGTATAGTCCCAAAATAAAAACTGACCCCCAAAGTTGCTGAAAAAACCCAACCCTAACCTAAGCACCAAACCAGACCCATGAGCAAATTCAGAGTTGCAAAATAAATACTTAACTGCGTAACTCGGACAAGGCCTAGACTTCGGACCTGAATAAAAACATGCCCTTTAATGTAGAGACGATGTGCAATGCCCGGCAGTTACCACTAAGCAGTTTACTCAACAGTTTTGCCCTGCAACTGTTTACGTCAGGCTGCTGTCAGAGCTGAGAACAGCAGATTGTGGGGGTGGGAGGTGTCGCAAAAAAAAAAATATTTCTGGCATGGACTTTAAGAACAGCTTTAGACTAATTTGAGGTTGCTGAAATCAAATCTGATCCTATAATTTCTCTATCACATCATGTTTTTGCGCTATAGGTATATAGCCCATTTTCATGAATTCCATGAGAAATATAAGTAGTGTATGAAAAGTGCCGGTTTATACGGTTCACTAAGATAAATTTAGTTTTCATTTAGTCTCCCAATAAATGTGAGAATATCTTTTTCTTTGAACATGCATAATTCCCATTTGTTATGATAACACCCTTGTTTTCTGTTCTACTGGGACATATGAGCTACAGCAGAGCATTGGGTGAAAACTGAATGGCCTCAGCGACAGAATTTGGCATCTGGCGATAAGAATGTCATCCATGATCCTCTAGTGGATAGGAAGGACATTGTCTTTCCTCCCTTAAGGTACCTTCACACTAAGCGAGGTCGCTAGCGAGATCGCTGCTGAGTCGCAAGTTTTGTGACGCAACAGCGACCTCAGTAGCGATCTCGCTATGTTTGACACGTAGCAGCGACCAGGCCCCTGCTGTGAGATCGCTGGTCGTGTCGGAATGGCCTGGACCTTTTTTTGATCGTTGAGGTCCCGCTGGGTAGCACACATCTGTGTTTGACACCTTACCAACGACCTCGTTGACGACTCAGACACCGACACATAGGCGTGCATTTGCGTTGCCGTTTCCGCACCCCTCCGCTCCGATTGGTGGTCGCTACTGCGTTCTGATTGGCGGTCATGCCTTCAACAGAAGGCGACATAGTAGCACTTCCATCCTAGGTGTCAGAAGAACCGTTGAAGAATAGATAAATCGAAGAGGAGTCGCAGGCCGGAGAACTCTACAACGATCTGCAAACCACCATGCGGTCAGGAACAAAGGACGGAAGGGCTATTGTCGCCTCATAAGGCAAGGCCTCCACCAATCAGAACGCAGTAGCGACCACCAATCGAAGCTGAATGGGCGCGGAAAAGGCAACGCAAATGCACGCATGTGTGACTACGTCACACAGGACGTCCCTCATCGAGGTCTGAATCGTCATAATAGCTGCCATGTGACAGAGTCACAACGACATCGTTGTACAAGTCGCTACAGGTCGCCGCATCGCTACTGCGTCGTGGGGAAGATCTCACTGTTTGACATCTCACCAGCGACCACATAACGACGCAGCAACGATCCCTGACAGGTCGTATCGTTGTCTGCATCGCTTTAGCGTCGCTAAGTGTGACGGGGCCTTTACAAATAAAACTTGGATTGATGAAGCAGTTTGTCAAAGCTCTCAATCACAGTGGAGAATGCTTTAACTATATATGTTCCAATTTTCCTGGTCTTGGTGAAGAGAAGAAAAAGGCTGGAATATTTGATGGACCTCAAATAAGAACACTTATGAGAGACCCAAATTTTATCACATCAATGAATGAAACAGAAGAAAGAGCTTGGAATGCATTTTGTAATGTGGTGCAGAATTTTCTAGGGAAGAAAGCAGACAACTATGAAGAGATTGTGGAAGAGTTACTAATGAGTCTAGGAAATAGCGACCACAATATTGTACAGTTTCACCTGTCTTTCACTAGGAGGACTTGTCAGGGAGTCACAAAAACACTGAACTTTAGGAAGGCAAAGTTTGACCAGCTTAGAGATGCCCTTAATCTGGTAGACTGGGACAATTTCCTCAGAAATAAGAATACAGATAATAAATGGGAAATGTTTAAGAACCTCCTAAATAGGCACTGTAAGCGGTTTATACCTTGTGGGAATAAAAGGACTAGAAATAGGAAAAACCCAATGTGGCTAAACAAAGAAGTAAGACAGGCAATTAACAGTAAAAAGAAAGCATTTGCACTACTAAAGCAGGATGGCACCATTGAAGCTCTAAAAAACTATAGGGAGAAAAATACTTTATCTAAAAAACTAATTAAAGCTGCCAAAAAGGAAACAGAGAAGCACATTGCTAAGGAGAGTAAAACTAATCCCAAACTGTTCTTCAACTATATCAATAGTAAAAGAATAAAAACTGAAAATGTAGGCCCCTTAAAAAATAGTGAGGAAAGAATGGTTGTAGATGACGAGGAAAAAGCTAACATATTAAACACCTTCATCTCCACGGTATTCACGGTGGAAAATGAAATGCTAGGTGAAATCCCAAGAAACAATGAAAACCCTATATTAAGGGTCACCAATCTAACCCAAGAAGAGGTCCGAAACCGGCTAAATAAGATTAAAATAGATAAATCTCCGGGTCCGGATGGCATACACCCACGAGTACTAAGAGAACTAAGTAATGTAATAGATAAACCATTATTTCTTATTTTTAGGGACTCTATAGCGACGGGGTCTGTTCCGCAGGACTGGCGCATAGCAAATGTGGTGCCAATATTCAAAAAGGGCTCTAAAAGTGAACCTGGAAATTATAGGCCAGTAAGTCTAACCTCTATTGTTGGTAAAATATTTGAAGGGTTTCTGAAGGATGTTATTCTGGATTATCTCAATGAGAATAACTGTTTAACTCCATATCAGCATGGGTTTATGAGAAATCGCTCCTGTCAAACCAATTTAATCTTTTTTTATGAAGAGGTAAGCTATAGGCTGGACCACGGTGAGTCATTGGACGTGGTATATCTCGATTTTTCCAAAGCGTTTGATACCGTGCCGCACAAGAGGTTGGTACACAAAATGAGAATGCTTGGTCTGGGGGAAAATATGTGTAAATGGGTTAGTAACTGGCTTAGTGATAGAAAGCAGAGGGTGGTTATAAATGGTATAGTCTCTAACTGGGTCGCTGTGACCAGTGGGGTACCGCAGGGGTCAGTATTGGGACCTGTTCTCTTCAACATATTCATTAATGATCTGGTAGAAGGTTTACACAGTAAAATATCGATATTTGCAGATGATACAAAACTATGTAAAGCAGTTAATACAAGAGAAGATAGGATTCTGCTACAGATGGATCTGGATAAATTGGAAACTTGGGCTGAAAGGTGGCAGATGAGGTTTAACAATGATAAATGTAAGGTTATACACATGGGAAGAAGGAATCAATATCACCATTACACACTGAACGGGAAACCACTGGGTAAATCTGACAGGGAGAAGGACTTGGGAATCCTAGTTAATGATAAACTTACCTGGAGCAGCCAGTGCCAGGCAGCAGCTGCCAAGGCAAACAGGATCATGGGGTGCATTAAAAGAGGTCTGGATACACATGATGAGAGCATTATACTGCCTCTGTACAAATCCCTAGTTAGACCGCACATGGAGTACTGTGTCCAGTTTTGGGCACCGGTGCTCAGGAAGGATACAATGGAACTAGAGAGAGTACAAAGGAGGGCAACAAAATTAATAAAGGGGATGGGAGAACTACAATACCCAGATAGATTAGCGAAATTAGGATTATTTAGTCTAGAAAAAGACGACTGAGGGGCGATCTAATAACCATGTATAAGTATATAAGGGGACAATACAAATATCTCGCTGAGGATCTGTTTATACCAAGGAAGGTGACGGGCACAAGGGGGCATTCTTTGCGTCTGGAGGAGAGAAGGTTTTTCCACCAATATAGAAGAGGATTCTTTACTGTTAGGGCAGTGAGAATCTGGAATTGCTTGCCTGAGGAGGTGGTGATGGCGAACTCAGTCGAGGGGTTCAAGAGAGGCCTGGATGTCTTCCTGGAGCAGAACAATATTGTATCATACAATTATTAGGTTCTGTAGAAGGACGTAGATCTGGGGATTTATGATGATGGAATATAGGCTGAACTGGATGGACAAATGTCTTTTTTCGGCCTTACTAACTATGTATGTTACTATGAGTCTGCGAAATCTTGGATGTAGAATGAGTATCAAGATTCACTATTTACACAGCCATTTGGACTTTTTTCGAGAGAACCTTGGGGATGTGAGCGAGGAACAAAGGGAGCATTTTCATCAGGACATTAAAACAATGGAAGAACGGTATCAAGGCCGGTGGGACTCGCATATGATGGCTGACTATTGCTGGAGCCTGATGAGAGACAACCCAGAAGCTGTACATCACAGATCAGCCAAGAAAAGAAAGTTCAAATAACTGCCATTTGCCATTCATCTGTGTGCCATATATATGTGTTTTTATATTTTGTAGTTTAATTCTGTAAGTATAATTATTTGCTGTACATAGACTTTGTAATCTTTGTTATTCCTTGATAAAAAAATATACAAAACATTAGGAGTAATTTTCATCAAAAATTGAAAATATCTCGAAATCCTGATGTGATAGCCAAAAACGGAGTTCATATTCGTAATCAGCAGCCAAAATTGATTTAAAATATGTTTTGAAACCTTTTTGCCAGAAAAATTGCGTTGACCAGTGTTATGTATTGGGACCTACAGAAATTGAGCTTCTGCGTTTACCACTACTATATTTGGAGCGCCCCCAGACACAGGGCCACAGGTTACTCAGTACTGGTCCTCTCTGTCTCAGTTCTGGGGATGTCACGGTGGCTGGACCCGGTCCGTGACCCTGCTAAGGGCGTCCAATAAAAGGGATGATGAAAGTCAGCTAATGCTTCGTGACGCCACCTGTGGTATTCGGCCAGGGAGACCGACGCTGCTTAAGGGTCCGCTGGGGTGATGGAATGGCAGCTAGATGGTATACCTTCCCACAGGTGAAGTATGTCCCCAGGGCTTCCCAGTAGTGTAGATGGCGATGGTGTGAGGTGCAGTCAATAATGAGGACACAAGGTTGCAGTCTCTTTACCTCTTTACTGAAGGCTTCAGGATCCTCAATCCAAGCACTGTTAACAGGGCTGTCTGAGACCGGGCTGTCTGAGACCGGCTGGTCCAAAGGCACATCCAGAGTTCCCTTTGCAGGTGGAAATCGTGGCCTACCACTAGCACCTGTGTGTTGTAGTGCTTCCCTGCTGAGCATTCGGGATAGTCCTCACAACTTCTATTCTCGTTCGTTCCAGTTCTTTCTAGTCTCCGTCCCCCAGGTTTGTTATGGCTAGGATGCACCCGTTTGACGGAAAGGCTCGGAGCTCTTCCGGGACCCTAGAGATGTCCCTCTCCACGCGTTGCCCCCTATGTCTGCTTAGGTGATGTAAGGTAGACAGCCAACCTGTAATTAACTGTCCTGCTGTATTTAAAGTAATGCATAAAGTCAGTTACTTCCTCGGTGTTCCGGGCACTGGCTACGCGCCTCAGTAGGATGTTGCCGTTCTCCGGGCACGACTCCTACTGGCTCTCCTTTGTGCTTTGATCTCGTTTCTCACTGTCCACAATATCCTTCGCTTTGTGTCCTTTCTTTGTATGCCGCCTCAGGGTAGCGCAGGCGCGGCTCCGTAACCTTCTATCCTTGTCGCTAGGTGCCTGTCAGGTTCCCACGCCTGACAGGGACCCCCCTGAATCTTCCCCACAACACCCCTTGCCACGGGATGTTGCCTGGACAAAACCCAGTCAGCTTCTGACTAACTTCCTATCCAACCCCTAGTTTTACCAGTGTGAGGAGTGGCCTAATAAATAAAACCCTTTGCTCCCCCTAGTGGCCGGAGTGTGAAGTGTACTGTGTGCTGGTGATACCTGGTCAGATGAACTCCTTTAGTGCCATCAGACGTACCATCACTCCCCTTAGCGGCAGAGCGACATTACTGCAATGACCAGGTCTCTGGGGCGCTGCACATTTATTGTGGCTACTCTCTACATTGTCGCATAAGATGAGAACCTTTGATTGGACTTTAATGCCTTTCTCGTATTCATATATTGACTTATGTGGTGCTTTTCTTTTTTTTTTTTCTGCCAGTTTAAATTCTGATAATTGCAAATAGATGGTGAAGGAAAATACAGTTATAAAAAGGATACACAAAACAAAAAAATCTGAAACACTATTACCGTACTTATGGCACTCTCCATGGTTCACACCTCACTCACACTGTGCCTATAACTTTCTGAATATGAGAAAATGGCATGAAATTCTAGATACCGTAATTGGATATAATTTTGTAGATGAAGATCTTCTGATTTCCTGTGAACTGAAGTATTAAACATTGGGAAGGTTTATGCTTCCATGTAGTTAGCCCCAACCTTTACTTGACTTTCTACCTTCAAGATCCTTTCACACGTGTGGATTGGGAGTCCATTTGTGCTCGTCCACTTCTGGGCTGCAGAGACTCGCAGCAAAGTATTCCATTGTCTCTTGTACTAAAGAGCTGAAAGTACATGATACGATTTGACAATACTGCTAACAGTGCGAGCCCTGGAGGAAATAGGCACTGTGTGAATCTGGAATAGAGCGGAGGATGAGTTATTCATGCAGTCTGCCAGTTGTTACAGAATAAATATAGTAATAAACAACGCAGACCTAGACTTATTCCTTTTATTGTGGGGAAAAAATAAACTTTTTTTTCTTTCCCTTGAATCATTGTTGTAATGAAGAATAGTGATATGGTATCTTTTTGTTTGAAATGCATAGTTAAATATGAGCTAAAATTATCATTGCATGACCGTACGGCCATTTAATCCACAGCAAACAATTCACTATTGTCTTTTGGGGATTTTTCATTACTCTGCATTTGTTGGAGTAGAAATTGTAACCTGGGCACCTATTAGCTTTCAGTAACGAGTTCTCCAGTGCAGAACAAGTTAATCTTAATGGGCAGAAACTGTTTGGACGGAATGAAAAGGTTGCATCCTCTCAGTAGTTGCAGATGATGCCCTCGCTATGGATGTTAATGTAAGGGAATTGGTGGGAGCACCACCAGTGCAAGACGTGATTATAGGTTTGTTTGGTGTTTGTTTTGTTTTTTTACAATGTCCTGAGTCGACTAGATTAACTTGTACAGTAGCGGAGAACACTTTAACTTCAATATGAGTAGTTCTGATTTCATAGAGGCTATTACTAAAGCTCCTCCTATACATTAGATGGCTGTCGGTTGAACAATGTTTTTGTCTGATTCTTCAGCCAACTCTCCCATATAGAGGAGCACTCATTCGTCCAAGTGCTCCTGTATTATCTGAGAAGGCCACCGGCAGAAATGTTGGCCGACGGTATGTCTCAAGGAGAACAATGCGATTGGCAGTCTGAAATCAAAGCGAGCAATTGACATCTATCTACCCAGACCATCAGCTGGCTGACGCCGCCATACGCATTAGACAGTCAGTGAAGTGAAGGGTTTGGACTACATTGGTCTAATGTGTATGGGGGGCCTTAAGGCTATATGAACACTCCACTGTATTCCACGGTATTCACGGTGGAAAATAAAATGCTAGGTGAAATGCGAGACAAAGAAAATCCTATATTAAGGGTCACCACTCTAACCCAAGAAGAGGTGCAAAACCGGATAAATAAGATTTAAAATAGATAAATCTCCGTATTTGGATGGCATACACCTACGCGTACTAAGAGAACGAAGTAATGACAAACCATTATTTCTTATATGTAGGGACTCTGTAGTGACGGGGTCTGTTCCACAGGACTAAGTTAAGTAAATAAGGCAGCACACTGCAGCGCTAAAACATATAAACTTGAAAACACGAAATTTGAACTGCATTACTGCACTAGAAATATGAAAAATGAGAGCTTTTAGCGCATAAAAATGGTAAGGCAAGTTTAGGACCTGGTATAAGAGAGATGCCATAAAGGGGCTACCAGGTACACATAAAATTGGCCATTTTTATGCGCTAAAAGCTCTCATTTTTCATATTTCTAGTGCAGTAATGCTGTTCAAATTTCGTGTTTTCAAGTTTATATGTTTTAGCGCTGCAGTGTGCTGCCTTATTTACTTAACTATATGCGAGTTGGCGACTCTAGGTTCAGCACCTGTTCACACTTAGTCTATGTTTGGATGTGCAGGTCAGGTTTTTGAAATGTTCCACAGGACTGTCTCATAGCAAATGTGGTACCAATATTCAAAAAGGGCTCTAAAAGTGAACCTGGAAACTATAGGCCAGTAAGTCTAACCTCTATTGTTGGTAAAATTTTAGAAGGTTTTCTGAGGGATGTTATTTTGGATTATCTCTGAGATAACGGTTTAACTACATATCACCATGAGTTTGAGGAATCACTTCTGTCAAACCAATCTAATCAGTTTTTATGAAGAGGTAAGCTATAGACTGTACAAGATGAGACATTGGACGTGGTATATCTTGATTTTTTTTTCCCAAGCGGTTGGTGCACAAAATGAGAATGCTGAGTCTGGGGGAAAATGTGTGTAAATGGGTAAGTAACTGGCTTAGGGATAGAAAACAGAGGGTGGTTATAAATGGTATATTCTCTAACTGGGTCGCTGTGACCAGTGGGGTACCGCAGGGGTCGGTGTTGGGACCTATTCTCTTCAACATATTAACGATCTGGTAGAAGGTTAACACAGTAAAATATTGATATTTGCAGATGATACAAAACTATGTATAGAAGTCAATACGAAAGAAGATAGTATTCTGCTACAGATGGATCTGAATAGGTTGGAAACTTGGGCCGAGAGGTGGCAGATGCGGTTTAACAATGATAAATGTAAGGCTATACACATGGGAAGAAGGAATCAATATCACCATTACACACTGAACAGGAAACCATTGGGTAAATCTGACAGAGAAGGACTTGGGGATCCTAGTAGTGATGAGCGAATATACTCGTTACTCGAGATTTCCCGAGCCTTCTCTGGTGTCCACCGAGTATTTTTTAGTGCTCGGAGATTGTTTTCATCGCCTCAGCTGAATGATTTACAGCTATTAGCCAGGCTAAGTGCATGTGGAGGTTGCCTGGTTGCTAGGGAATCCCCACATGTAATCAAGCAGTCTAGTAGCTGTAAATCATCCAGCTGCGGCAAAGAAAACTAAATCTCCGAGCACTAAAAAATACTCGGAGGACACCCAAGCATGCTCGGGATATCTCGAGTTACGAGTATATTCGCTCATCATCACTGGATCCTAGTCTACTTTATAATTGTCTAAGGGTCATGTCCGTTTGTCTTTCTGTCTGTCTTTCTGTCACGGATATTCATTGGTCGTGGCCTCTGTCTGTCATGGAAATCCAAGTCGCTGATTGGTCACGTCAAAACGCCCACGACTGTTGCCACGACCAATCAGCGACTGGCACAGTCCGCCGGCAAAATGGCCCCTCCTTCCTCCCCGCAGTCAGTGCCCGCTCCATAATCCCCTCCAGTCAGCCCTCAGGGTTAATGCCAGCGTTAATGGACAGTGCTGTAACACACTCCATTAACGCAGCTATTAACCCTGTGTGACCAACTTTTTTACTATTGATGCTGCGTATGCAGCATCAATAGTAAAAAGATCTAATGTTACAAATAATAATAATAATAAAAAAAGTTATTCTCACCCTCCGACATGCGCCCTCTCCTCGGCAGTGCAAGCGGCAGGTTCCAGTGGCAAGGATGCTATGCGAGAAGGACCTTCCATGACGTCATGGTCATGTGACTGAGACGTCATCACAGGTCCTCCACTCATACCAACTCTGGGACCGAAAGCTGCCGTGTGCACCGCACACAGGCGCCAGCAATACAAGGGGCCCTCGGAAGGTGAGTATATGTTTATTTTTTATTTTAAATCTTTTTTAACCTGTCACATACGTGGCTGGGCAATATACTACGTGGGCTGGGCAATATACTACGTGGACATGCATATTCTAGAATACCTGATGCGTTAGAATCGGGCCACCATCTAGTTAATAGTAAACTTACCTGGAGCAGCCAGTGCCAGGTAGCAGTTGCCAAGGTAAACAGGATCATGGGGTGCATTAAAAGAGGCCTGGATACGCATGATGAGAGCATTATACTGCCTCTGTACAAATCCCTGGTTAGACCGCACATGGAGTATTGTGTACAGTTTTGGGCACCGTTGCTCAAGAAGGATATAATGGAACTAGAGCGAGTAGAAAGGAGGGCGACAAAATTATTGAAGGGGATGGGGGAACTACAATACACAGAGATTAGCAAAATTAGGTTTCTTTTGTCTAGAAAAAAGACAGGGACAATCTAATGATCATGTGTAAGTATATAAGTGGACAATACAAATGTCTCTCCGAGGATCTGTTTATACCACGGAAGGTGTCTGTCACAAGGAGGCATTCTCTGCGTCTGGAGGAGAGAAGGTTTTTCCACCAACATAGAAGAGGATTCTTTACTGTTAGGGCAGTGAGAATCTGGAATTCCTTGCCTGAGGAGATGGTGATGGCGAACTCAGTCAAGGGGTTCAAGAGAGGCCTGGATGCCTTCCTGGAGCGTAACATCATTGTATCTTACAGTTATTAGGTTCTTTAGAAGGATGTAAATCTGGGTATTTATTCTGATGGAATATAGGCTGAACTGGATGGACAAATGTCTTTTTTCAGCCTTGCTTACTGTTACTATGTAACACTGCCTCTGAGCCGTTTATGGGCAGTGTAAATTGTGACGATATCCTGACACTTACCTGTGACTAGGCTGAGATGTATGCTTCCGTTTAAGCATATAGTGGCATACGTTGCCCAATAAGGTTCCATTGTCAATATTCAATCGAGATGTGGATGAGAAGCTAGTTGAATCATGATCTTATCTATGCAAAGTGCATACTTGCAATCACGTGTCAAATATCACACCAGAAAACACCGCCAAATCTTAAGTGTGTATACAACATACAATACACTGTTAGCATTTGACAAGCTGCAATGCCTGCTGAAAATTTCCCAGGGCTTAACTACACCTTTTAAAGTACAGCTCAGGATTGGAACTATTGTGACTGTGTTCACAGGAGATGAAATACTGTAAATAACTCTTCCAATATGACGCTATCACTCCCTTATGTCTGACTGTTGCAAGTATACTATTCAGATTCGTACGCAGCAGAAATTTAAAAGAAAAAAAAAAATCATTAAATATTTTGACAGTTTGTCTGTATTTAGCTTTATTTTTCTTTTCATCTTTACTTTAATAACCATTGCAGATCATGTAGTGGGCTTCATCCAGCGTTCCTATACTAATCAATCGGTAATATCTCTTGCTTCCAATCACTGCAACACAGATTTGCCATTGAGTCTAAAAATTCTTGTTGACCACCCAAGTAGGATCTGTTAGTGCACTGTTATATAAGACACTAATATATTTAAAGGGATTGTCCAATACCTGCAAAATCCATTTTGGAATGATGTAGTGTCCTGTTAAAAAAAAAAAAAATATATATATATATTCTCACCTCTCGCGTTGGCGGGGTTCATGTAAAATTGTTAAACCACGTGAACCCTTCCCTCAAATAATTGTTGGGTAAACAGAAAAAGTGATAGCAGAACAGCCCAATAGCAGGCAATGATTGACTGCAGGGCTCACAGCGCCAATACTGAAGGCGAGTCATTTTTGATATACAGTATTTATTTTTTACGAGGACGGCTTCATTTAAAAAAGGAGTTGATCGTGTATTGGAGAACCTTTTAAAAAATGAGCTACAGAAGAGAAAAAACTTCCAACTTGTACTCTAATTTATTTTTTTAATTTTCAGAAAAATTCCTTTTTTATCCTTTTAACTTGCAGATGTTTAGCGGGAAGATGGTAATGTATCCAATTTGTTGAGGGAATTTCAGTTATTTTGTATCTATCCAGGAAACGTCTACATTTTACAGTCACTAATTATGTGATATATCAAATGTGTTTTTTTCTAGATCTTTAACAAGAATTGCATTAAACCAGGAGATGAGGAAAGAAATCGAGGAAAATCAGAAGGTTAGTTTTTGTTAGACCATCTTCCTCTTGTACAGTAAATGTACAAAAAAATCTACACACCCCTGTTAAAATGCCAAGTTTTTGTAATAAAAAAATGATATGCAAAAGAATAATTTCAGTAATCTCAGATCTTTTTCCACATTTGATGTCACAGTCACCTATAATGTGTACAATTCGGGTGAAAAAAGAGCTAAAATAATATGGTTGCATAAATATGCACACCCTACAACTAATACTTTGTAACAGAGTCTTTGAGTTCGACAACATTCAGTCTTTTTGGATAGGAGTTTATTGGCATAGCACATCTGGACTCTTCCTGTGTACAGCGCCCTTTGCAGGTCAACCCACAAATTTTTCAATTTGCTTCTGGTCTGATCTCTGGCTGGGCCATTACAAAACTTTAATTCTCTGTTGAAGCCATTCTTTTGTTAATTTTAAGGTATGCTTAGGGTTGTCGTCTTGCTGTAAGGTGAAGTTCCTCTTCATCGTCAGATTTTTAACAGAGGCCTGATGTTTTTGATGCAAAATTGACTCGTATTTTGAAATATTCCAATTCCCTTCACCTTGACTAAGGCCCCAGTTTCAGTTGCTGAAAAAAACAATCCAAAGCATAATGCTGCCTCCATCATGCTTCAATGTGGGAATGGTGTTCTTTGAATGATGCAAAGTGTCAGCTTTGCATCAAACATACTTTTGAAATTATGTCCAAAAAATTCAACTTTGGTCTCATCAAACATAACATGTTTTACCATATGCTTTTGATAGACTTGATGTAGGTTTTAGCTATACATTTCGGGTTATGAAATGTTTTTCTTTGTAAGAAAAGCCTTTTGTCTTGCCACACTACCACACAGGCTAGACCTATGTATAGGAGATTGTTGTCACATGCTGTACACAACCAGTACTTGCCAAAAATTCTTGCAGCTCCTTTAATGTTGCTGTAGGCCTCTTGGCAGCAACCCGGTGCAATGTTCTTTTCATTTTATCAATTTTTTGAAGGTCATCCACTTCTAGGTAATGTCACTGTTGTGGCAAATTCAAGCCACTCCTTCATGACAATCTTAACCGTGTTCCATGATATATCTAATGACTTGGCAATTTTTTTGTAACCATCTCCTGATATATAACTTTCAATAATGAGGTGCTTTTGCTGTATTGTAAGTTGTTTATGGACCATGCCTTTTGCTGTGAAATGCAACTAAAAAAAATGTCAGGAAAACGCTACTCGAACAGGTAAACGTTAAATGGAGGTTAACCAGAATCACTCTAAATGATGGCAGCTTTATTCTGACTTCTATTTAACTTGAGTTTATATGAGATTGGCCATGGGAAGAGTTAGACGGCTGTATAACTCTGATGAGGATCGCAATGCAATTCTTGAACTGCGCATCTGTTCTCCTGTCCTGAGCCTGATAGCTGCATACATGCTATCACGTTCTGGTAGGGAGAGCTGACTGCCAGTCCAAGCATTATTTTGCGCTCCTCGTCCAAGTTATACAGACGTTTGACTCTTCCCCAACTTCTGAACACAACCACATCCCAATTATAAGATGGTGTTCACACTTATGCAACCTCATTATTTTATTTTTATTTACACCCTCAAAGTTTGTTTTTCAATGGATTTGTACAGATTATGGGTGACATTAACCCCTTCCTGACAGATATTTTGTTTTTTGCATTTTAGTTTTTTGCTCCTCTTCTTCCCAGAGCCATAACTTTATTTTTCAGTCAAAATGGCCGTGTGAGGGCTTGTTCTTAGCAAGACAAGTGGTACTTTTGAACAATACCATTGGTTTTAGCATATCTTGTACTGGAAAATGGGAAAATAAATTCCAAGTGCAGTGAAATTGCAGAAAAAAAAGTGTAATTTCACAGTTGTTTTTTGTTTACTAAATGCTAAAACTGACTTGCCATTATGATGAGTGGTGAAAAAATAATCCAAGCTTTTGGTTTAACCCCTTAAGCCCCAAGGGTGGTTTGCACGTTAACGACGGGACAATTTTTACAATTCTGAGCACTGTCCCTTTATGAGGTTATAACTCTGGAACGCTTCAATGGATCCTTATGATTCTGACAATGTTTTCTCGTGACATATTGTACTTCATGATAGTGGTAAAATTTCTTCGATAAGACTTGCGTTTATTTGTGAAAAAAAAACAGAAATTTGGCAAATTTAGAAAATTTCGCAATTTTCCATCTTTGAATTTTTATGCCCTTAAATCACAGAGATATGTCACACAAAATACTTAATAAGTAACATTTCCCACATGTCTACTTTACATCAACACAATTTTGGAACCAAAATTTTTTTTTTTTAGTGAGTTATAAGGGTTAAAATCAACCAGCAATTTCTCATTTTTACAACACCATTTTTTTTTTTAGGGACCACATATCATTTGAAGTCATTTTGAGGGGTCTATATGATAGAAAATACCCAAGTGTGACACCATTCTAAAAACGGCACCCCTCAAGGTGCTCAAAACCACATTCAAGAATTTTATTAATCCTTCAGGTGTTTCACAGGAATTTTTGGAATGTTTAAATAAAATGAACATTTAATTTTTTTTTCACACAAAATTTACTTCAGCTCCAATTTGTTTTATTTTACCAAGGGTAACAGGAGAAAATGGATGCCAAAAGTTGTTGTACAATTTGTCCTGAGTACGTGGATACCCCATATGTGGGGGTAAACCACTGTTTGGGCACATGGCAGAGCTCGGAAGGGAAGGAGCGCTATTTGATGTTTCAATGCAAAATTGACTGGAATTGAGATGGGACGCCATGTTGCGTTTGGAGAGCTCCTAATGTGCCTAAACATTGAAACCCCCCACAAGTGACACCGTTTTGGAAAGTAGACCCCCTAAGGAACTTACCTAGATGTGTGGTGAGCACTTTGACCCACCAAGTGCTTCACAAAAGTTTATAATGCAGAGCCGTAAAAATAAAAATTGTTTTTTCCCCACAAAAATTATTTTTTAGCCCCCAGTTTTGTATTTTCCCAAGGGTAACAAGAGAAATTGGAACCCAAAAGTTGTCCAATTTGTCCTGAGTATGCTGATACCCCATATGTGGGGGGGAGCCACCGTTTGGGCGCATGGCAGAGTTCGGAAGGGTATGAGCACCATTTGGAATACAGACTTAGATGGAATGGCCTGCAGGCGTCACATTGCGTTTGCAGAGCCTCTAATGTACCTAAACAGTAGAAACCCCCCACAAGTGACCCCATATTGGAAAGTAGACCCCCCAAGGAACTTATCTAGATGTGTTGTGAGAACTTTGAACCCCCAAGTGTTTCACTACAGTTTATAACGCAGAGCCGTGAAAATAAAAAATCATTTTTTTTCCACAAAATTTTTTTAGCCCCCAGTTTTATATTTTCCCAAGGGTAACAAGAGAAATTGGACCCCAAAAGTTGTTGTCCAATTTTTCCTGAGTACACGGATACCACATATGTTGGGATAAACCCCTGTTTGGGTGCGCGGGAGAGATCGGAAGGGAAGGAACACTTTCACTTTTTCAACGCAGAATTGGCTGGAATTGATATCGGATGCCATGTTGCATTTGGAGAGCCCCTGATGTGCCTAAACAGTGGAAACCACCAATTCTAACTGAAACCCTAACCCTAGCCCCAACCCTAGAATTTCTTTTTGGGGGGCACTTATACCGTTCCACGTTTGGTAAACTTGATAAAGCGGTGTTATTCTTCGGGTCAGTACGATTACAGCAATACCTCATTGATATAATTTTTTTTTAATGTTTTGGCGCTTTTATACGATAGTTTTTATCTTATAGAAAAAATAATTATTTTTGCATCGCTTTTATTCTGAGGAATATAACTTTTTTATTTTTTCGCTGATGACGCTGTATAGCGGCTCGTTTTTTGCGGGACCAGATGATGATTTCAGCGGTACCATGGTTATTTGTATCCGTCTTTTTGATCGCGTGTTATTCCACTTCTTGTTCGGCGGTATGATAATAAAGCGTTGTTTTGCCTCTGTTTTTTTTTTTTTTTACTGCGTTCGCTGAAGTGGTTAACTAGTGGGACAGTTTTATAGGTGGGGTCATTACGGACGCGGCGATAGATACTAAATATGTGTACTTTTATTTTTTATTTTTTAGATAAAGAATTGTATTTTTGGGAACAATATTTATTTTTTTTTTCTTTATAAAGGATTTTTTTTTTTTTTTTTTACACGTGAATATTTTTTTTTTTTTTACTTTATAACATTGCCCCAGGGGGGTGCATCATGTTATAGGGTCAGATAGCTGATCTGACACTTTGCAGAGCACTGTTTGAGATCAGTGATCTGACATGCAGGGCTGCAGGCTTACCAGCGCTAGCTCTGAGCAGGCGCTTGGTAAGCCACCTCCCTGCAGGACCTGGTTGTAGCCCCGCGGCCATTTTGGATCCAGGGCCTGCAGGGAGGAGACGCTCGGTACAAGGTGAGCACATCGCCTTGTACCGAGGGTCTCCGGGAAGCACGCAGGGAGCCCCCTCCCTGCGTGATGCTTCTCTGTACCACCGGAACGCTGCGATCATGTTTGATCGCAGTGTTCCGGGGGTTAATGTACCAGGAGCCGTCCGTGATCGCTCCTGGCACATAGTGCCAGATGTAAGCTGCGATAGACTTGACGTACTATTCCGTCACTGGGAATTAAGTCCCAGGTCACCTTGACGGGATAGTACGTCCAATGGGATTAAGAGGTTAAAAAAAAAAAAAAAAGCGCCATTTACCGAGACCTGTAGTGCTTCCATTTTTTGTGATCCGGGGTTGGTTGAGGGCTTATTTTTTTGCTCGCCAAGCTGACGTTTTTAATTATACCATTTTGGTGCAGATACGTTCTTTTGATAGCTCGTTATTGCATTTTATTGCAATGTTGCAGCGACCCAAAAAATGTAATTCTGGCATTTTGAATTTATTTCTCGTTGTAGCGTTTACCTATCTGGTTAATTCTTTTTTTCATATTGATAAATCAGGCGATTGTGAACTCGGCGATACCAAATATGTGTATATTTGATTTTTTTTTATTGTTTTATTTTTTAATGGTGTGAAAGGGGGTGATTTGAACTTTTTATATTTTTAAAATATTTTTAAAAACATTTTTTTTTACTTTTTGCATGCTTCAATAGTCTCTTTGGGAGACTAGAAGCTGCAGTTGTCTGATCGGCTCGGCTACACACAGGCAATGTTCAGATCGCCTGTATGTAGCAGAAATGTTCACTTGCTATGAGCGCCGACCCCCGGGCGGCACTCATAGCAATCCGGCAATGACAACCATAGAGGTCTGCTTCAGACCTCTGGTTGTCATACCGACCCATTGATGACCCTCGATCACGTGATGGGGTCAACGATGGGTGGGATTTCCGAAGCGCTTCCGGTAAGCGCGAGTTAAATGCTGCTGTCAGAGATTGACAGCGGCATTCAATAGGTTAACTGCTGTTGGTGGATCCCGATTCCTCCCGCAGATATTAGAGGCCCATGTCGGCTGTTCATAACAGCTGACGTGTCGGGAAAGATGTGGGCTCAGCGCCGGAGCCCACGTCAAAGGGTGGGATTACTATTACGCCCAACGTTGGAAAGGGGTTAAGTGGCAAAGTTATAGGATTATTATTCTTGTTATAATTTTTTTACGTGACAAAAATGTGGCATTTTAAAAAAGGTGTATAAACTTTAATCCACTATATGTAGTAATTGTCCTAGTAGAAGAGGAAACGGGGAATCATCTGTTTTATAGCATGTTTGTTGTATTTTTTTTTTTTTTAATAAAACGGCTATTTAAAACCACCCAGTCAACTGAATATGTATATTGCATTTCCCTGTGGCACAGTAGCCTTGTACTACATACATTTAACAGCCCAAAAGTCCTAAAACGTGCAAGTAACTGTAATGAGAAGATAATTAAAAGGATTCAGACCTACCTCTTCCGACAAGTCTACAACCTGCAGTAACCACCGATTGACCAAACTGCTGCATGACCAGCTCTATCCTCACCTACAGTATCCTCACCCATCCCTTGTAGATTGTGAGCCCTCGCGGGCAGGGTTCTCTCTCCTCCTATACCAGTTGTGACTTGTATTATTCAAGATTATTGTACTTGTTTTATTTACTTATTTTTCTTAGTATGTGTCCCCTTGGGATCTTTGTTGTGTAAACCAAAAGTTTCTGTTCGTAGTCTCCTATGGTTCCTTATATCGGTGTTGTATCTGTCCCTATTCAAAATGTTAGCAACTTCATTATTTCAACAGTGAAGTAGCTGGTAGAGACTGCGGCGCTTTCCCCCAGTATTCCGGTGACTCCTCTGACACCGGAGCTTCTTCTGTGTGGGCTCAAATTTAGAGATAGTTGGCCTGACAGCGGGCGCTGCTCTGCAAAGCGTCTTATCCGTCCGAAGTTCAGGCCACGCTCCCCGAGCGGAGAGGATTTTTAATAACAAGTGTATTGCTAAGTTGCTTGTTTTGACAAGCACATTGCAGTTTTGTCAATTTCTAATTCTGAAAATGTCTCTTTACTAATGTTTTTTTTGGAGGGGTTGCCCTTAAAATGAGGTTATGTCTGATTTGACGTATTCTGGTAGCTCACCACAGTTTGCGGTGGACATCAATTTTACTTCCTACAAGAAAAAAAGACAGGAAGCCTTAAAGGGAAGGTGCCACATTTTATTTTTTGTATTAAAAATGATTGTTTATACAAACAATTATTTTTAATACAAATTTACTTTTTTTAACTTTAACATTTTTTTTATTAATTTTTTTTTCAGCCACTGGGCGCCGCCATTTTCCTTTGCAGGAGTGTAAGTGTAGCTGCACGACGCTTACACTCTGCAAATACGGCAGCCCTGGACATAGGAGGCTGCGGTCGGGAGCCGACCATATAGTTTTCATTGTGCTGCTCCCTGCTCTGATGTGGCCATGCCCCCTGAGCTGTCCACATCACAGCAGAGGCAGGAGATCGGCGCCATCTTCCTGGAGCTCACAGTGCATCTGTGAGCTCCAGATTCCCAGTATAATCGCAGGAGCCCTGCGGTTATAGGAGGAGGAGAAGGACGAGACCAAGGACGGGAGGAAGAAAGGACTCGGCAGCCAACCAGTGAAGTAAGTATTAGTGGGGAGGGGGAGGGGGAGAGGCACTCTAATCCTATCCTTTGTGGTGCTGACTCTGAGCAGTTATCTCCTCTCATGTGTGTTACTGTGCCGAGCCGTGTATCTAATCCTCTCCTGTGTGATACTGTCTGCTGAGCCGTGTATCTAATCCTATCCTGTGTGATACTGTGCTGAGATGTGTATCTAATCCTCTCCTGTGGGATACTTTGTGCTGACCCGTGTATCTAATCCTATTCTATGTTACTGTGCTGAGATGTGTATCTAATCCTCCCCTGTGTGATATTGACTGCTGAGCTGTGTATCTAATGCTATCCTTTGTGATACTGACAGCTGAGCCATGTATCTAATCCTATCCTGTATGATACTGACTGAGCTGTGTATCTAATACTGTCCTGTGTGATACTGACTGCTGAGCTGTGTATCTAATCCTCGCCTATGCACTCCTCTCCCCCGTTATGTGTGATCTATATGGCAGTATTATGTGAGAACACTGGTGGTATTATGTGAGATCTATATGGCGGTATTGTGTGAAGTATATGGTGGTATTATGAGTGATCTATATGGTGGTATTATGTGAGATCTATATGGCGGTATTATGTGAGAACACTATGGCAGTATTATCTTCAGAAAGGGGACCCATTCTATGGTGGTCCTGGCTGAGCACCTGCACACGGGTCTGGGGTAATACAGGGGGCAACATGACCTCCAGTTAGGTGCAGTCAGGGGAGGGCTGGTGAGGCAGCCGAAGAGAGGCGTCTCATTTTTATCGTTATTATATGGCTACATTTCCTTCCCAGCGTCACCCCGTACTTCGCCTGTCGCCTCGCTTTCACACATCGCCAGGACAGGATGGAGAAGACAGGATCTGAGGAGGGGAATGGGGTCTTAGCATGCAAAGTCTGGATTAGAACAGGCCATCAATCCACAGAAATGTTTCCTGGATTTCAGTGGAGCAGACAAGCAGATGGTCCATCCATGTGTATAAAAGACAGCGCTCTATGTACAATCCCTGGCTGCTCCGCGCACTGAACATGGTGCCCCCCATAGACCAGCACACTGCTCTCCTGAAATACTCTGTGCTGCTGTCACCCTGCTCCCTCCACCATATATCTCCCAGAATCCTTGCTGCCTGCCATCCTCGTGACTGTCTACTTGTCAGTATAACTCTGCAGTCACCAACAAAATGGCTGCTCACTGGGTTCCTGAATATCATCCTCTCTTATCCCTTAGCAAACACCCAGGAGGGGAGGAGAGGAGACATCACACACGTCAGCAGACTCCGCCCATAATTGCTGCAGTGCAGTAATGTGAGCTAGTTGTACACTAGGTTTTTGTCAAATTTCAGCAGCTGCTCCCCCTAGTGTTTAAAAGTGGAAATGCCAAGCCTTTTAAAATTATTTTTCATAGTTTACATTTTAAATTATAAACAAATGATAATATTTAAAAAAAATGTAAACATTAATTCTTTACATTTTTTTATTCGCTGGAAAAAATTTTTTTTTGATGGCACCTTCCCTTTAAGAAAAACATCCTACATAGTGTTTTTTGGTGTGGTTGGGGGAGTGTTGTAATCTTCAAAAAGTTCCTGTCTAAAAGCGATGCCCTCCTTATTTATATACCGTAATTGTTTACTAAATAAAAAACACTGACATTGATAAATTCCATTTAAAAAGTCAGAAATGTGCCTTCCTCTGCTCATGCCTGCCATCAGAACAGCTCTGACCGGTCAAGGCAGATTCCACTACACACCTGGAAATGTCCTGTGGAATCATGGATCAGTCTTTTTCTTCCCGGACTTTCCATAGATGCTTGATCACATTGTGATCTGGGGATTTTGGAGAAGTCAGTAACTTGATATATGTGTCATGCTCTCCAAATCATACCGAAACAACCTTTGCTTTGTGGCAGGGTGTGAAGGTAGCATCCATGATCTGGAACCATGTATAAGTAGATGTTATCAAAGTTAGTGCTCCTAATATATTAACTACCGTAATCTTCGCAGTTGGCTCAATGTAGGTGTGGTTCACTTTGTGGAAAGTAGCTTCTCTGTTTTGGGTCTAACAGCCCTGTCCATGACTCCAGTTATACTACTTTGAACGACTTTTAGAAGCTCCTAACTACTGCATAGCAAGAAGACCACACAAAACTTTGGCCATTGCCAAAGTTTTAGATCCTTCCACCTGCCCTCTTTTCCTATTCCTACCAAATCAACTTCAAGGACCGATTATTCACTTGTGATCTAATATATCTTCTACATATTGACAGGTGCCATTGTTGGCAGATTCCTCACCTGTTGGTGGTTTTATGACAGATGAGAGTATATGTATCAATTCTTGGGCTTAGAATTTAGCCTAGATCTTATAGAAATGCAGTGCCTTTGTGACTTTCTGCTTCTCCATATGATTAAAACAAACTTGCGCTATCATAATTTTTTCTTATAGCATTTATCAAACACTTATGGAATTCAGGCTGGAGATGCAAGCCTATATATCAATGGTCTTCAGATTGATCTTGATGTTCAGAATTCGTTCAGGTAAGACCTCCTACTTTTGCATGTAATTTTGAAATATTTAAATATCTTTCCGACCAAAGAGCTTTGAGCTCCTGACATGATATTTTGTTTGTATGTGCTGCTATTCGTCCACTTTGCCATGAAGCAGCCAAGTCTAGGGAACTTTGGCCGAGCGATGTGTCATAGCCAAAATCACTGTTTATCTCTAGCGCTAGGTGTTAGCCGGTCACGCAGGCAAAGTTCACTAGGTGTCATTTCTACATCGCAGCATAGTACAAGTGAATAGGGTCGCATTGTAAGCCTGAGGTTACTGTGGCAAGAAAGTCACGAACAGTCAAATGCCGTCACATTTTTGTCGCCTTTCTTGTCACAGATGCAGTACCGTCAGGTTCTCGGTGTGACCCCATTCACTTACATAATTTCACTGAGATGAAGCAGCAAACATCGGCGGCATGACAAGTGTAGCCCTGTAATTATTGTCACCATTGTGATGAGATATTATATATATATATATATATATATATATATATATATATATATATATATATATATATATATATATATATATATATATATATATATATATATATACACACACGCATACACACATTCATACCTTACCCTCTTCAAGCCTAGCGCTGTGTCTCTGTTGCTGTCACATCAGCAGCCCGGCAGCCAATCAGTGAGCTTAGCAATTCATGCAGACTATACGAGTAGAGCTACTGAGCGCAGTGATTGGCTGCAGCATTGTTGATGTAACACCAGTGCTGCAGGCAAACAGACAGGGAGCAGTAGCAGAGAAACAGTGCTGGACCTCGGGAGGATAAATAGTACCCAGTTTTTGCTTTTTTTATTTATATGTACAATTGCCACAGCTTTTAGCATGAGGTTTTCTGAAAGTGAACTACCCCTTTAAGTGGTCTGTTTATATTCTAGGAACCTTATGTCCCACCATGTTTATAGAGTCAAATGTTACAGACGAATGTTATGTTTTTAAATTGACTGTGGATTCGGGTGTGGGACTGGTCTCTGCCACTCAGTGCGCTCTTTTGCTGGCTCGTCACTTGTCATCAGAGTGGGCAAAGATTCTCATTGTCACTGTGCATTAAAAGGAATATTGTGTAGTGATAATATTCTACTGATTGTAAGTTGAAATTGACAATTAACACATTCTCAGTACAGCAGTGACTAGCCGAGCCCCTGAAATGGAAGTTACTGATGACACTTGTTTCAGGATAGGGACATAGGCTGCCTCTGCCCCCTGATGACATCTTGTTTGCATATCTCAGCTTGCACTGAGGGTTCTCAAATAAGCGTTAAAGTAGAGACCGAACAGTAGGAAATTTTTTAAGAATATTAGAAAAGAAATTAGATTATTATATTAGACTAGCTGAAGAGCCCAGCGTTGCCTGGGCATAGTAAATATCTGTGGTTAGTTATAGCACCTCACTTCTCTTACTTTCCTATCACGCCTCTCATTTCCCCCCTCACATCTTTCATTTTCCCCCTCACATCTCTCATTTTCCCCCTTACGCCTCTCATTTTCCCCCTTACGCCTCTCATTTTCCCCCTTACGCCTGTCATTTTGCCCCTCACGCCTCTCATTCCCCCATCACTCGTCTCATTCCCCCATAACACTTGTCATTTCGACCTCACATCTGTCATTTTCCGATCACTCCACTATTTTCCCTAACACCTCTCATTTTCACCTCACACCTCTCATTTTCACCTCAGTATATACATGTTTGTCATCTCCCTTATATATACAGTGGGGCAAAAAAGTATTTAGTCAGTCAGCAATAGTGCAAGTTCCACCACTTAAAAAGATGAGAGGCGTCTGTAATTTACATCATGGGTAGACCTCAACTATGGGAGACAAACTGAGAAAAAAAAATCCAGAAAATCATTGTCTGTTTTTTTAACATTTTATTTGCATATTATGGTGGAAAATAAGTATTTGGTCAGAAACAAAATTTCATCTCAATACTTTGTAATATATCCTTTGTTGGCAATGACAGAGGTCAAACGTTTTCTGTAAGTCTTCACAAGGTTGCCACACACTGTTGTTGGTATGTTGGCCCATTCCTCCATGCAGATCTCCTCTAGAGCAGTGATGTTTTTGGCTTTTCGCTTGGCAACACGGACTTTCAACTCCCTCCAAAGGTTTTCTATAGGGTTGAGATCTGGAGACTGGCTAGGCCACTCCAGGACCTTGAAATTCTTCTTACGAAGCCACTCCTTCGTTGCCCTGGCGGTGTGCTTTGGATCATTGTCATGTTGAAAGACCCAGCCACGTTTCATCTTCAATGCCCTTGCTGATGGAAGGAGGTTTGCACTCAAAATCTCACGATACATGGCCCCATTCATTCTTTCATGTACCCGGATCAGTCGTCCTGGCCCCTTTGCAGAGAAACAGCCCCAAAGCATGATGTTTCCACCACCATGCTTTACAGTAGGTATGGTGTTTGATGGATGCAACTCAGTATTCTTTTTCCTCCAAACACGACAAGTTGTGTTTCTACCAAACAGTTCCAGTTTGGTTTCATCAGACCATAGGACATTCTCCCAAAACTCCTCTGGATCATCCAAATGCTCTCTAGCAAACTTCAGACGGGCCCGGACATGTACTGGCTTAAGCAGTGGGACACGTCTGGCACTGCAGGATCTGAGTCCATGGTGGCGTAGTGTGTTACTTATGGTAGGCCTTGTTACATTGGTCCCAGCTCTCTGCAGTTCATTCACTAGGTCCCCCCGCGTGGTTCTGGGATTTTTGCTCACCGTTCTTGTGATCATTCTGACCCCACGGGGTGGGATTTTGCGTGGAACCCCAGATCGAGGGAGATTATCAGTAGTCTTGTATGTCTTCCATTTTCTAATTATTGCTCCCACTGTTGATTTCTTCACTCCAAGCTGGTTGGCTATTGCAGATTCAGTCTTCCCAGCCTGGTGCAGGGCTACAATTTTGTTTCTGGTGTCCTTTGACAGCTCTTTGGTCTTCACCATAGTGGAGTTTGGAGTCAGACTGTTTGAGGGTGTGCACAGGTGTCTTTTTATACTGATAACAAGTTTAAACAGGTGCCATTACTACAGGTAATGAGTGGAGGAAAGAGGAGACTCTTAAAGAAGACGTTACAGGTCTGTGAGAGCCAGAAATCTTGATTGTTTGTTTCTGACCAAATACTTATTTTCCACCATAATATGCAAAAAAATGATAAAAAAACAGACAATGTGATTTTCTGGATTTTTTTTTTCTCAGTTTGTCTCCCATAGTTGAGGTCTACCTATGATGTAAATTACAGACGCCTCTCATCTTTTTAAGTGGTGGAACTTGCACTATTGCTGACTGACTAAATACTTTTTTGCCCCACTGTAGTATACAACTGTATGTCATCTCCCCTGTATAAAGTATACCCCTGCTGTATGTCATCTCCCCTGTATATAGTATATACCTGCTGTATGTCCTCTCCTCCTTTATATTGTATATACCTACTGTGTTATCTCCTCCTCTATATACCTATGCTTCATCTCCTCTTTTATATAGTATATACCTGTATGTCATCTCATCTTGTGTATAGTATATACCTGTATGTCATCTCCTATACATAGTATATACCTGTATGTCATCTCCTCCTATACTATATACCTGCAAGTCATCTTCTCCTGTATGTAGTATATACCTGTGTGTCATCTGCTCCTGTATATAGTATATATGTGTCATCTCCCCTGTATATAGTATGTACCTGTATGTCATCTCCTCTTGTATTAGACCTCGTTCACACATTATTTGGTCAGTATTTTTACCTCAGTATTTGTAAGCTAAATTGGCAGCCTGATAAATCCCCAGCCAACAGGAAGCCCTCCCCCCTGGCAGTATATATATTAGCTCACACATACACATAATAAACAGGTCATGTGACTGACAGCTGCCGTATTTCCTATATGGTACATTTGTTGCACTTGTAGTTTGTCTGCTTATTAATCAGATTTTTATTTTTGAAGGATAATACCAGACTTGTGTGTGTTTTAGGGCGAGTTTCATGTGTCAAGTTGTGTGTGTGTTGAGTTGCGTGTGGCGACATGCATGTAGCGACTTTTGTAAGATGAGTTTTGTGTGGAGACATGCGTGTAGCAACTTTTTGTGTGTCGAGTTGCATGTGACAGGTTAGTGTAGCAAGTTGTGTGCAGCAACTTTTGCGCATGGCGAGTTTTATGTGTGGTGCGTTTTGAGTATGTGCAAGTTTTGTGTGAGGCAACTTTTGCATGTGCTGCAACTTTTGTGCATGTGGCAATTTTTCCATGTGTGCAAGTTTTGCGTGTGGGGAGTTTTCCATGAGGTGAGTTTTGCACGTGTGGCGAGTTTTGCGTGAGCCTAGTTTTGCATATGGTGAGTTTTGCGCGTGGCGAGTTTTGAGTGGCGACTTTTGTGTTTCGACTTTTATGTGGCGAGGTTGGTGTGTGTGTGGTGAAATGTGTGCGGAGGGTGGTGTATGTGTTCAAGCACGTGGTAGTGTGTGGCACATTTTGTGTGTGTGTTCATATCCCCGTGTGTAGTGACTATCTCATGTCAGGGCCCCACCTTAGCAACTGTACGGTATATACACTTTAGCGCCATCGCTCTCACTCTTTAAGTCCCCCTTGTTCACATCTGGCAGCTGTCAATTTGCCTCCAACACTTTTCCTTTCACTTTTTCCCCATTATGTAGATAGGGGCAAAATTGGTGAATTGGAACGCCCGGGGTTAAAATTTGGCCTCACAACATAGCCTATGACGCTCTCGGGGTCCAGATGTGTGACTGTGCAAAATTTTGTGGCTGTAGCTGCGATGGTGCAGATGCCAATCCCGGACACACACACACACACACACACACACACACACACACTCACACACTCACACACACACACACTCACACACACACACACACACCTTTATATATTAGATTTAGGATTAAGGCTATGTGCACACGTTCAGGATTTCTTGCAGAAAATTCCTGAGAATTCCGGACATTTTCTGCAAGAAATCTGCAAGAAAACCGCATGCGATTTTGCCGCGGTTTTGCCGCATTTTTTTCCGGACACTTCCAAATGCATTTTGGAGTGGGAAATCCGCAAAAAAAACGGAAAATTAATGAACATGCTGCGTTTTTTGCCGCGATGCATTTTTTTCGCGGAAAAAAACGCATCATGTGCACAAAACATGCGGAATTAATTCTAAATGATGGGATGCTTATTGTATGCGTTTTTTTTTTTTTGCGGTTTTATAGCGTTTTTATCGGGAAAAACCGCGAAAAAAACGCAACGTCTCATTAAGCCATCGGGTGCTGTGGTCTTTACAGTAAAAATCCACCATACTTCTTTTTGAAGAAGCTTTTTGGTCAGGTCCTCCCTTCTCCACTTTTCGAGGGAGTCTCACTAAATCAATGCCCAGGAACCTGATAACCTCAGTGTTGCCATCTTTGGTGCTAATTACATCGCCGAGCAATGGGTGTGTCACAAATGACACAAATGTCTCCCATGCATCAGTTGGTTTCCTGTTCCTGGAGGGACTGGATCCTACAGAAGATTACTGGCAGGGATTCCAGGCCGGCCGGACCGAATCGGGTAGCGAGGGGGTCTCCTACCTCGGCTGGTGCGGGGTACCTGAAGTAGACACGGTGGCTCTGGCATTGCTGCACGGCAGTGTCTGATCAGCGTGGAGCAGTCGCCAGGGGGTGTCCTGTCTCCGGAAGCGGCGCGTGGTATGTATAAATGTTCCCCTCCCTTGCTGTGCTGGGGAGGCTCTGGGGGGTCAGCGGCATTGTGGGGGCGCCCTCGGAGTCTCCTGGCATGGTCTTGGCATCCCACGCTGTTCACAGCGCTGACAGGAAGCGCTGTGGAGTAGGGGTGACGTCCGAAGGCGGAGCCAGCGGTGACTTCCGGGTCACGGAGCTTCTGCGCATGCGCAGGGGCTTCAAGATGGCGGCGCCCACCGGGAAATGTGCGCCGATCGCCCTCAGGTGTCGGCTGATCCCCTGCAGCTGCGGTTGGGGGGGGACGGGGGAAATTGGCTGAAGAGCGCGGCATAATTACGCTGGCCGAAGGAGAGGCTATATATTTGCTCCAGGTGCGCGTTCCTTGCTCCTGTTCTCCAAACTGAAGATGGAGTCTGATCAGGATCAGCAGCCTCTGCTGCTGGATGAAGTGCCTCAGAAATCCATGGAGAAGGATCGTGAGAAAAAGAGCGATGGATCTGGCCGCAGAAGCTCCTCCAGACAGGGGTCTGGAGCGTCAGCCAGAAAAGATCTCCCTCGTACTTCGGTATCTCTTTGGGTGTGGGCAGCCACTGGTAAGTGATCTTCGAGAAAGTTCACTTAGTGACTAGTGTTCCCTCATATGTTTTGTGCAGGGAAGAAAAAGCGTCAGTAAGGCGAAGCATAGGGAGTGTGCCATCTGCGGGGTTCCCTTGCCTCACTCACACCCTAAAAAACTATGTGACCCCTGTATCCAGCAGACGGTGAGGTCCTGGAAGGAGGGGAGGGGGTATAGCATGTAGATCTTACACTCTAGTCTACCTTACTTATCCCCTTAGGTAGCAGAAGAATCCTCTTCTATTGCGGCCAGTCTAAAGGAAATGGTTAGAATGGAGGTCAAGCAGTCCATTAAGAACTTTTCACAGACAGGAGGCTCTAAGCAAAAAACTCAGTGGTCATCTGATTCGTCTGTGGATAAGGATAGGAGCGAGGAATCGGACGATTCAGCAGCATCATCCTCCTCTTCGCAAGAAGACGCTGCTTGGTTTTGCTTACCCTTAGAGAGGATAGACAAATTGATAAAGGCGGTCAGAGGCACAATGGGTATAACGGAACCCAAGCCTCAACTATCTAAAGAACAAATGATGTTCAGTGGATTAGAACAGAAAAAGCGCAGAGTCTTTCCTTTGAATGAGAAGATACAGGAACTTATCAATAGGGAGTGGAGAAAACCGGAGAGAAAAGGCTCCTTACCGCCTGCGCAGAAACGTCGGTACCCTTTTGATGACCCAGCAGTGGGTAGCTGGGAGAAGGCCCCAAAGCTGGATCCAGCAATTGCCAAGGTAGCAAAGTGATCCTCTCTCCCGTTTGAGGATATGGGAACGCTTAAAGACCCCCTGGATAGGAAAGTGGATACCTTCCTAAAGGGGACCTGGGAAATGGCAGCCGGCTCCTTAAGACCTGCGGTAGCATCAACCTGCACGGCAAGGTCAATGATGGTCTGGCTGGACCAGTTAGAGACCCAATTAAAACAGGGGGCCTCGAGAGATTCTATACTTTCAGCGTTACCTGTAATCCAGGAGGGGGCGGCTTTTTTATCGGACCCCTCAATTGACTCCGTTAAGTTGGCAGCTAGAGCAGCAGGACTTTCTAATGCTGCAAGGAGAGCCCTATGGTTGAAATGCTGGCCGGGGGATATGCAGGCGAAAGCAAAGCTCTGCGCTATCCCTTGTAAAGGCGAGTATTTATTTGGGCCTACCCTGAATGAACTCCTGGAGAAGGCAGGGGATGATAAGAAAAAGTTTCCCAACCTTTTCAATCCATATCGTCGTCCCTTCAACAAAAGAAGGTTCAATCGGGGAGGAAGGCGCACCTTCTCACCAGGTAGAGATTGTCCCAGATGGGAGGATAGGCGAAAACGAGGTACAGGTCTCATGTTTCGCCGTAACCCGACGGAAAACAAAAAACAAGACCAATGACTGGCAATTCCAGTGGGAGGGAGACTGTTGCAATTCTCGGCAGAATGGTCGAAAATCACAAACAGCGTTTGGATAAAAGACACTGTTTCCCATGGTCTCAAGCTTGAATTTGTTCATATTCCACAGGACAAATTCAAGTTAACACCTTGGCGCTCATCTCCCACTGAACAATTCGCCTTAGAAGAAGAAGTGAGGACTCTTTGCTCCAAAAATGTTTTGGTAGAAGTGCCGTATTCTCAGGCAGGGAAAGGGTTTTACCCTCCCCTATTCCTAATCCAAAAGCCGGATAAGTCTTATAGGACCATTATAAACCTTAAAGGTCTCAATAAGTTTTTGGTAAAACATACTTTCAAAATGGAGTTCATCAATTCGACAATAAAAATGCTTTTCAACAACTGTTTCATGGTGGTAGTGGATTTAAAAGATGCCTACTATCATGTACCCATTCATGGAGATTTCCAACGATACCTGAGGGTAGCAGTACTAATGGGGGGTAAGATTCAACATTTTCAATTCAGGGCACTCCCCTTTGGGATAACCTCGGCACCTAGAGTGTTCACTAAAATAATCGCGGAAGTCATGGCACATTTAAGAGCGTCAAATGGCCTTATAATCCCCTACTTAGATGATTTCCTCATTGTAGGGAACTCTGTAGATCACTGTCTGTCACAATGGGAGATTGCTAAAACCAAACTAGAACACTTGGGTTGGATCATAAACTTCGAAAAATCTAAATTACAGCCCTTAAAGGTTCAAAAATTTCTGGGATTAATGTTGAATTCAGTGACACAGCAGTGTCTCCTCCCTATAGAGAAAATAGATCTAATTCAGAATTATGTATTAAAAGCAATCAATACGCCTTCCATGACACTTAGACAAGCAATGTCCCTACTTGGGTCGCTTACGTCTTGCATTCCAGCAGTTAAGTGGGCCCAGTTCCACACCAGGTCCCTACAAAAAGAAGTCTTGTTCCATGACAGGGCCTTAGGAGGCGCGTTAAATGGGAAATTAACGTTGGGGCCAATAACATTGAATTCCCTTAGGTGGTGGTTAGATAAAAGGAATTTATCGGCAGGTGTTCCCTGGATAGTAGATGTGTCCCAGGTGATAACCACGGATGCCAGCTCTTCGGGGTGGGGAGCCTATATGGGGGACATGGTGGTCCAGGGACAGTGGGAACCCTTCACAACATTCTCATCCAACCAAAGGGAGTTGTTGGCGGTTGAATTGGCTGTTAAAAAATTCCTCAAAAATCTGCAGGGCCAGCACGTCAGAATTCTGTCGGACAACAGAGTGGCAGTCGCTTACATAAACCGGCAAGGGGGAACTCGTTCCGAAACATTAATGCAGATCACGGATCGGTTGTTCCAGGTGGCAGAGCTCAATTTTCTATCTTTGACAGCTCTCCACATCAAAGGAAAAGAGAATGTGGCAGCAGATTTCCTCAGCCGAAATGTGTTAAGACAGGGAGAGTGGTCTCTCAACGAGGAAATTTTCCGCAGATGGGGTCAACCAGTGGTGGATCTGTTCGCCACCAGAAGCAACAGAAAAGTAAAACTTTTTTGCTCCCTAAATTCCAGGGAGAATCCCTTGGCGGTGGACGCGTTTCTAATAAAATGGTATTTTCCACTGGCTTATGCTTTCCCACCACTGAACCTGATACCTCTAGTGGTGAGGAAAATCAGGGAGGATCGAGCGAAAGTCATCGTTATCGCCCCCTTTTGGCCCATAAGAACCTGGTTTGCCTGGCTCAAGACAATGTCCGTATCGGTTCCCTGGGTACTGCCAGAGATCCCGAACTTGCTCTCTCAGGGACCGATCTCCCATCCACAAGTGGCAGCGCTCCATTTAACGGCATGGAGTTTGAACGGTCACTATTAGTGGGGAAAGGCTTCTCTCCAAACTTAGTAGAGACACTCCTAAAGAGTAGAAAACAAATAACTACGAAAATCTACTCTAGGACTTGGAGAAAGTTCTTGACTTGTTCAACGTTTGATATCCAAGACGGGGTGCCAATACAACAAATCTTAGAGTTCCTGCAGAAGGGGTTCGAGTTAAAACTCTCTCCTAGTACCCTTAGAGTACAGGTCTCAGCTTTGGGTGCCCTGTTTTCATGTAATATAGCTAATAACTACTGGATAGCGAGGTTTATGAAGGCAGTTAGTAGATCTACACCAGTGCATAAAGACAGAACAGTTCCATGGGATTTAAATTTAGTTCTGTCCTCTCTAACTAAACCCCCCTTTGAACCTCTGCAAGAGGCCTCGATCAAAATGTTGACACTTAAGACAGCCTTCCTGATTGCCATAACCTCAGCTCGCAGGATAGGGGATATCCAGGCGCTTTCCAGAGCTCCTCCATACACTGAAATCTTGTCAGACAGAGTAGTCCTTAGACCAGACCCGGCATATCTACCGAAGGTGGCGACACGTTTCCATAGATCACAGGAGATAGTTTTGCCGTCTTTTATTCCTAATCCCTCTAATCCTAAAGAGCAGGAGCTTCATACACTAGACGTTAGATCTCTTCTTCAATATATTTCAGCTACTGAGAGTTGGAAGAAAGATGGGGCACTGCTTCTTTCCTTCCAAGGTCCAAGGAAAGGGTTTAGAGTATCAAAATATTCACTGGCTAAATGGATTAGGGAAACTATCTCTCTAGCTTATACAGCAGGCGGGGGGCCAGCTCCGCAGAATCTAAAGGCACATTCCACCCGGGCCATGGCGTCATCCTGGGCGGAAAGATCTGGAGTGTCAGTGGAGCAGATATGTAAGGCGGCCACATGGTCATCCCCTTCCACTTTCTTTAAGCACTATCGGTTGGATTTGGGGTCCTCCTCTGATCTCTCCTTTGGGTTAAGGGTGCTACAAACTATAGTCCCTCCCTAAGGTAGCTTACATCTCTGTAAATCTCTCATAGTGCTGTCATGGGAGTCCGAATAAAGCATTAAGCTACTTGCTGGTAGCGGCATTTTTCGGAGGCCCATGCCATGACAGCACCCTTAGTTCCCTCACTATTCACGTGGGGGTTGCACTTCCTGATATGTATATAGTGTAATATGTAAATCTCACGTATGGTGTCTTGTTACAATATAATAGGTTAATTTTTGTTTCAAAATGTATATAATGTATATTTGTGTACCACTAACCGCGGTAGTCCTTTCAGGCTCTGAAATACAACTGATGCATGGGAGAGGTGCCGCCCTTTTGTATCTGTAGGTTTCCTGTTCCTTAAGGGCGGATCCCCTCTCTCTCGTAGTGCTGTCATGGGCCTCCGAAAAATGCCGCTACGAGTAAGTAGCTTAATGCTATCTTCTTCAGTCGCTTCAACTCTGTCCTGTCAGATTGACTGAACAAAGTAATGTGAGTTCACGATGCCTGACGGGACTCAGCCCTGACCTGACATCTGTCTCCAGCACATGTTCTCTACACAGCCGGTCCTACTGCGTGTCCTCTGAAATCTAGAACGGGTGCACGCTGATTTATGGCAGTTGCCATCTTTAAAATCCTGACACAGTGCAATAGATTGAAGTATATACTTTTTTTTGCTAAATAACGGTATTTAGAAAAAATTGTAACATTTAAATGTGTATTTATTTTGTACCAATTCTTGGAGAACCCTTTTAACACTTGTATTAAGCTGGGCGACTTGCACTATGGGCTATTGAGCTAATCTAGTACCTGGCGTGCCTGATTACTGCCTTTGTTATTGTATACAATATGGAAAGCAGTCTTGTTGGAGTATGGCCAGTCAGTGTAAGATTTGTGGCATAAGTTATACCACTGCTCGACATTAATTTAACAAAATGCGTTGTCCGCAACCTTGTCACTTACCAAGCCTTACTTACCTTCTGGCGTTTTCAAGCCATTTCAGCCCAACTGTGACAAAGTAAGAGAGACTCTGCACTCAACTTTTGCAGTAAAGTGAACAAAAGTTTTCTCTAGTCACCTTCCACGACGGCATATGGAGGTTGTCTCTTTGCCCTAATGGGGAACAGGAAACACAAGAGAGGTTAAAAGCACCTCCCACCTCCCACTCGCCAGTGTCTTTCCTGTTCCCCATGGGACAGGGAGAGGTTTCCATATGCTGTAGTGGCCGGTGACTACAGTCATTATTTCAGGTCTTACCTGTTTTAAGCCGGGCAGCTGGTGTCGCCTCGTGTCTCTCCGTGAGCTGCTCCCGTCATCCTGCTTGTCAGGTACCTCGGGACCCTTCCCGGCCTTCCTGCGCCCCCATGAGGGTAAAGCAGGCCGGGATCCCCAGCCGGGATCCTCTCTGAGCTTCTCGGCTTCCTCCCCTCCATGCTGCTCGGTTCGGCGTTCCGAAAGTGACGTCAGCGGTCGCGCGCGCACGTCACTTCCAGTTTTCGTATCTCCCTGAAGCCGGTACTCCCGGGTTTCGCTGGCAGCTGTGTCGGTGCAATGGCGTCCCACACGTGGATCCTGGAGGAGGAGGAGGGGGAATCCTATCGCTGGAGGCAGGTGCTAGGAGCGCTGCTCCATAAAAGCCTGCTGAATCACCACTGAAGGTAAGACTAAAATCTCTTCAGCATGGACGGTTCTTTATGCCCTGCGTCTGCAGAGCCCAGCACTGCCCCTGCTTCTGTGAGTATGCAGGGACTGAATCCGGGAGGTAGTTTCCTTAGGGGTTAGCTCCTCATTCTTCTCTCCCTCTCTGTTTCAGGGAGAAAAGTCTGCCCCTAGAGCTACTATTAGGAAGAAGTGTCCAGTCTGTTCTACAAAGCTCCCTCCTACCTGGGATAATAAACTCTGCCAGCCATGCACTGACAGGATAGTTAAAGCTGAGCAACCATCCCTTCTAGATGAGATACGCTCTCTTGTTAAACAGGAGGTACAATCTTCCTTAGCAGCTTTTACACCTCCACCCCCGCCACCACATTCCCCAGCTAAGAAGAGGAAGATTCAGGTCGTAGAATCTGATTCGGATTCAGACCACTCCATTTCTTCATCTGCTGGCTGGGAAGATCCAGCATCCCCCAAGGCTGAGGTCAGTCAATACCTCTTCTCCTCGGATTATATTGAGGACCTGGTGTCTGCTGTTCGTAACACTATGGGGCTTGAAGAGGAACCTGTACCACAGTCCATACAGGATCATATGTTTGGTGGGCTCAGATCGGAGAAAAAGGCAGGATTCCCTGTTCACGCTAATGTTGTTAGTATGATTGAGCAAGAATGGGAACTCCCTGAAAAGCGCCTTAGTATGTCTTCTGAGATGAAACATAGATTTCCTCTAGAAGGTGACCTTGTCAAACTTGACATTCCCAAGGTGGATGTGCAGGTGGCCAGAGTCGCCAAAAGAACTGCACTCACCTTTTGAGGATGCGTCGCAATTAAAAGATCCTATGGACAGGAAGATTGAGAGTCTCCTGAAGAAGTCCTGGGAGACTTCTTCTTCTGTCCTCAAGGCTAACATCGCTTCTACCTGCGTAGCGAGGACCCTTTCCTGCTGGCTGGAGAAATTAGAATCACACATTTCTCAGGGTACCTCTAGAAGTGAGATGTTGGATTCACTCCTTTTGTTACATAAGGCTACTGGGTTTCTGGCGGACGCTTCTCTGGAATCCGTTAGAATTGCCGCCAGATCTTTAGTACTCTCTAACTCTGCCAGAAGAGCTCTCTGGCTTAAACTATGGAGTGGTGACATCACTTCTGAGGCCAAGTTATGTGACATCCCCTTTAAGGGAGACTATGTGTTTGGTCCAGCTTTAGACGACATTTTGGATAAGGCTACCGACAAGAAAAAGGCGCTTCCGGAGCAAAAACAACCGAGGAAACGGTTTTTTCGTGCCCCACTGTCTCAGCCCTCTCAGCCGAGGGGTAAAGGCATAACCGGCAGGTGGAGCGATGCTTAAGGCAGGGGGAAAAATATCTTCGTCTCTCAACAACAACAGCAGCAGCAGTCATTCCAGCAAGATAAACAATGACTCTGACCCGGTGGGGGGGAAGACTCTCAAAATATGTGGATCAGTGGGAAAACATCACCAGCTCCCACTGGGTCCTCAATGTTATCAAGGAGGGCCTATTGATCGAGTTAACTTCTCCCCTCCCCCCCCCTCAGGGTCTAAAGATTACTACCCCCTCAATGAGGGATCACAAATTGTTAACATTGGGTCTCAGAGATCTTCTAAGATCAAACGTGATCTCCCCAGTTCCACAATCAGAATGGGGTCTGGGACATTATTCCCGTTTATTCCTGGTACCCAAACCATCAGGGGAAGTACGTATCATCATAAATCTAAAAGGTCTGAATCGGTATGTAAAATATCGAAGATTCAAGATGGAGTCTGTAAAATCAGCCATTCCCTTAATAGATCAACACGCCTTTATGGCGACAATCGACCTGAAGGATGCGTATTTTCATATCCCTATTCACCCGAGACACAAAAAATATCTCAGGTTTGCGATTCAGGGGAATAATCAGGTGGAGCACTATCCGTTTGGAGTCCTTCCCTTCGGCATCTCATCAGCTCCGAGAGTATTCTCCAAAATAATGGCGGAAGCAGTGTCATTCAAGGCAAGGGGTTTGTACAGTGCCCTATCTGGACGATCTGCTGATAGTGGCTCCCACCAAAATGACCCTGGTATCTCATGTGTCAACCACATTAGAGATATTGAAGTCTCTGGGTTGGATACCAAACAAAGAAATCTCAGCTTCAACCCTCAAAAACCAGAAAGTTTTTGGGAGTAATTCTGGACTCAGAAAAACAAATGTCCTTCCTTCCAGACGATCACAGACTACCATTAGTAGTAAAGATCAAGAAATACAAAGAGACGAGATCTCCTACACTCCGGGAAGGAATGTCGCTATTAGGCTCCATGACAGCCTGCATTCAGTCGGTGGCTTGGGCTCAAGCCCACTCAAGAATTCTCCAGACCCATGTGCTAGACAATTGGGATGGTCATCTCGGCTCTTTAAACAAAAGGATTCACACTCCAGGTCGGGTGAAAGCATCCTTAACATGGTGGATGAAATCCGAAAACCTTCGCAGGGGTGTGAGTTGGATTCAATTCCCGTTAACCACGATCAAATCAGATGCCAGCAAGAGGGGCTGGGGAGCCATGATAAATCATGTTCCTTATCAGGGTCGTTGGGACCAGTCAATCAGAGAAAGAGCGTCAAACTTCCGAGAACTCAAAGCTGTGGAAGAAGTTCTCCTAGCAGCAAATCGTCAGCTCTCTGGACAACATGTCCAGATATACTCGGACAACATGACCACGGTGGCTCATATCAGACATCAGGGCAGTACAAAATTCACCAGTCTAAAAAAGATCTCTGCCCAAATTTTTGCCTGGGCCGAAAAACACTTACTGTCCCTGACGGCAACTCACCTAAAAGGTACTGCCAATTTTCAGGCAGATTATCTGAGCCGACAGGATATTCACCCAGGCGAATGGAGTCTGGATCGGCAGACATTCAACCTACTGGTAAACAGATGGGGTCTCCCGGAGGTCGACCTCTTTGCCTCTCACCAAAATGCAAAATTAGAAACATTTTTTTCCCTGGATCCAAGAGGAAATCCCAGAGCAGTAGACTCCTTTGTTCAAGATTGGCACTTTCATCTGGCTTACGCATTTCCGCCCATCCCGATTCTTGCAAAGGTGCTACGGAAAATTCGGATAGAAAAGATCCCAACTATTTTGGTTGCTCCATTTTGGCCCAAGAGAAGTTGGTTCAACCTGATTATCCAACTACAGGTGGACGGACCGGTAATGTTACCGATGAAAGCCAATCTCCTTTCTCAGGGCCCAGTTCTTCACTCAGACCCTCAGAAATGGAATTTAGCGGCGTGGTTTCTGAAGCCAATGTGTTGAGAGCAAAAGGGTTATCAAACCCTGTTATAGCTACTCTACAAAATCCAGAAAACCGGTATCAAACGCTATTTATAATAAAATATGGAAAAAAATGTCATCTTTTTGTCTGCCTAACCCTCCAGACCCTCTCAGGCCAGATGTACCTAAGATATTAGACTTTTTACAAAGAGGCTTGGAAATTGGTCTGAAACCCAGTACTCTGAAGGTCCAGGTCTCCGCGCTCAGTTCCATCTTTGATCAAGATCTAGCAGGACATCGCTGGATTAAAAGGTTCATGACCTCAGCAAACAGAATAAACCCTGGGAAGCAAGTTATAGTTCCTCCATGGGATCTCAATATTGTGCTTCAAGGCCTTACAGGTCCACCATTTGAACCTCTGTCTACCTGTTCCCCACAAAATCTTGCTTACAAAACTGTTTTCTTGGTAGCTATAACTTCGGCTAGAAGAGTGGGTGAATTTCAGGCCTTGTCAATAAGAGAACCTTATCTACTGGTTAGAGAAGACTCAATAATACTCCGACTTGATCCCTCTTTCCTTCCAAAAGTGGTCTCTGAATTTCATCGTTCTCAAGAAATAGTGCTACCAACCTTTTGCAATAATCCTGCAAACTCTGAAGAAAGAAAATGTAATACTGTCGATGTTCGGCGTATCCTGCTACATTACTTGGATCAAAGCCGTGCTCTTAGAGTTGATCACAACCTTTTTGTCCACTCCTCAGGACAAAATAAGGGGAAGACGGTAGCCAAGAGTACCATTGCTACATGGATTAAAAAAGCCATAACAGAAGCTTACTTTGCTCAAAATAAACTACCTCCGGTAGGAATCAAGGCCCATTCAACTAGATCTACGTCGGTCTCCTGGGCAGAAAGAGCAGGTGCATCTCCGGAGCAGATCTGCAGGGCAGCTACGTGGTCTTCACTCCACTCCATACCTTCTCCAAACATTATAGATTGGACGTATTATCCAATAGAGATTGTCTTTGGCCGCAAGGTTCTTCAGGCCGTTGTCCCTCCCTAGTGCCAATTAGTTGGTATTCCTCCATATGCCGTCGTGGAAGGTGACTAGAGAAAATAGAATTATTCTTACCGTTAATTCGGTTTCTAGGAACCTTCCACGACGGCGCTAATTTCCCACCCTCTATATTTCCTGGATTAATTCTGGGATTCAGAAGGTAAACCAGTGCTATGGTTTCAGTTGTAAGTCACTGGCGAGTGGGAGGTGCTTTTAACCTCTCTTGTGTTTCCTGTTCCCCATTAGGGCAAAGAGACAACCTCCATATGCCGTCGTGGAAGGTTCCTAGAAACCGAATTAACGGTAAGAATAATTCTATTTTCTTAATGGGAATCCAAAACTATTTTACAACATTTTGGTCCCAATCCGGACCTTCATCAGAGCTGATTGCTGCACAACAGGGGGTCATATGTGGATGAAGCAGCTCTGTGGAATTGCATTTTAGGTCAGTGTGGTATAGCGCTCTGTGTGGCACACACAATGTAAAGATTGAGTCAACTTCTCCCCTTTTTATCTGGTTTCAGTTGTGATTTTCTGCCACAACTTAAGCATCACATGCTTGAAACAAAGTTGTTTACCCACAATTTAGGAAAGGTTCCAACAATTTTCTCTTGTCCCTTTTTAGGATTTTGTATGAAATTAACGTATGTTCAATTTGCCATTTTTCCTCTTTTTTTTTTTTTTTTTTTTCTTTTGCAATACAAGAAGGAAATAAGCATGTGTATAACAAAACATGTCTAATTTCCAGGGCTGTGGAGTCTATAAAAATGATCAACTCCAACTCCTAAAATATGTAATAAATTGGGTACAGTAGCACAGTGCAGGATGGGCTGAAAACTTTTTTAATAAGAATCTGAGAATGTTATGAAATGTCCTGGAAATGTTCTGTTCCTGATCGAATTACCGTATATACTTAAGTATAAGCCGAGATTTTCAGCCCAAATTTTTGGGCTGAAAGTGCCCCTCTCGGCTTATACTAGAGTCAAGGTGGGTGGCAGGGTCGGCGGGTGAGGGCGCTGAGGCATACTTACCTGCTTCCAGCGATCCTGGCGCTCCCCCTGCCGTCCGACGGTCTTCGGTGCTGCAGTTCTTCCTCTATCAGCGGTCACGTGGGACCGCTCATTAGAGAAATGAATAAGCGGCTCCACCTCCCATAGGTGTGGAGCCGCCTATTCATTTCTCTAATCAGCGGTAACGGTGACCGCTGATAAAGGAAGAAGCTGCGGCACCGAAGACCAGCTGTCCGGGAGAAGGAGCCGGACGCCAGGACCAGGTAAGTATGTAATATTCACCTGTCCGCGTTCCAGCCGCCGGGCGCCGCTCCATCTTCCCGGCGTCTCTGCGCTCTGACTGTTCAGGTCAGAGGGCGCGATGACGCATATAGTGTGCGCGCCACCCTCTGCCTGATCAGTCAGAGCAGAGAGACGCCGGGACCGGATGCCGGAACGAGACGCCGGGAGCTGCAAGCAAGAGAGGTGAGTATGTGTTTTGTTTTTTTTTGTTTTTTTTTTACTGCAGCAGCAGCGACAATGGCAGAGCTTTCTTTGGGGCAATATGAACGGCGCAGAGCACTATATGGGGCAGAGCTATAGGGCAATAATGAACGGTACAGAGCACTATATGGGGCACAGCTATAGGGCAATAATGAACGGCGCAGAGCACTATATGGCACAGCTATGGGGAAATAATGATCTATTTTTATTTTTGACATTCACCGGTAAATGCTGCATTTCCACCCTAGGCTTATACTCGAGTCAATAAGTTTTCCCAGTTTTTTGTGGCAGAATTAGGGGGGTCGGCTTATACTCGAGTATATACGGTATCTTGGCTTTTAGTTGAGATGAGTCTGTGCTGCACTTTATGCACATGCTCAGTAGTGACTAGTGCTGTGGGGTCGTAGATGAGATGAATCTGTGCTGCACTTTATGCACATGCTCAGTGGTGACCAGTGCTGTGGGGTCAGTCGGGAGTCAGGGAAATTGAGGAGTCTGAGGTTTGGCTTGCAGAATTCTAATTTCAATAACTATCTGTGAGAAATACGGTACTTCATTTTCTTTAACATCTTCAAGAATGCCTACGCTTTTGGCCACAACTGTATGTATGAGGCCTTTATAGGAATCTCACTAATTGTACTCTGCCTTATCTAAGGACATCATAAAATTGTGATATATGCGCTGTGTAGCAGTCTGTCACTTTTTATCTTGCAATTTTAAAAAATCACAATTTGCAAGCTGCAGCACTGAAGTCCTCTCAATAATGTGCATAGACTGTGGAGCCCCCCATATTCATGTGCTTCTCGCTTTGTACGCCCAGCTACTACTGATGGCTTTCTCCCCGTGCAATCTACATTGATAAAAACTGTGCATCAACAGCAGAGAGATGGGGGAAGCCGGTAGATGAAGATTATTGAAAATGCCACAGTTTGATTACATTGAGAGGACACGTTCTCTATACCTGATCAGTGGTGATTTAACAAAAAGACTTCTGCAAAAAAACATTGCTATAATTAATCAAAAAGCTTACTTGGTGTCTCCTGTATGTGAAGACTCGCTCCTCTCCGAATGTTCATCCAATGACAACTCATCGGTCATCGCAAGCCATGCTCCGTATGTACAATATTGTGTAAATGAAGCACTTTTACATCATACATTTTACAACATATTAAGATGTATAACTTTTTTTTATATCCATCCAATTTTGTAATATTTCTGCTTTGCTCTTAGTATCTTAGATATTCTAAAAAATGAAGGGAAAGCACTACATGGGCTTTCAGTTCTGGGAATTAAAAATGAAGACCTCATCAAATATTTGCAGTTACAAGTCCATCCAGGAGAAGAAAATTATGCTTTAGATATCCGTAATTCTGCCATTAATGTAAGTATTTTCATATTTGTTCATGAATATTTCATATAATATGCATATTTTCTTTTTTATTATTTTTGATATCATGAAATAAGCTGTGGAAAGCAGGGAAGCATGACAAGCACTTACCTGCAGAGTATCCAGGGGTCATACATGACGGAATTAAAAGAATTAGAATTATTATTGTTGTTGTGCTTGGTGTTGTCCTGCTGATATTTATTTTTTTTTTCTTACAAGAAAGGGTGGACAGACAGTAGAGGGTCCCTGTTCAAGAACGGTATATGAGCCCTTCTTATTGCATAGCTCATCATAAAGGTCCTAATTTATTTCTCTAAAAATCCACTAGTAATTGTGAGCTATGAAGTTTTAGCTCAAGCCCTTATGTGCAATCTAATTGATAGTAGGAAGCTAGTTTTAAGATAATAGTGAGCCCCTTAACCTACTGGGGCAGCTGCACAGGTTGCACCTATGGGATGTTTACCCCTATGGATAAAGTTGTGACGGAGCCGAGGCTGGAGTTCTTGCAATGTAATGCATGCATTTATGTATCCTCAAATATTTTTAAGCAAATATTTTTGATCTTTCAGTTAACGCTATATTACCAGGCCTACCATACAACTGTGGGGTAACGTCTCCTCTGCTGTCAGTCAGCAGCAGGGGAGGATGTATCAGACAGCTCACGAATATCCGGACTCCTGTCTTTCTTCCTATTGCAGCTAACAATGTATTCTGCACCAACATAGAAAGTCAACCATCAGATGCACTGGGAACACGGCTTTAGTCACTACTTTAGAATCATAGAATTATAGAATGTTAGAGTTGGAAGGGACCTCCTGGGTCATCTGATCCAACCCCCTGCTCAAAGCAAGATTCACTAAATCATCTCACACAGATGTTTGTCCAGCCTCTGAAGACGTCAATTGAAGGAGAACTCACCACCTCTCGTGGCAGCCTGATCCACTCATTGATCACCCTAACTGTCAAAACGTTTTTTCTAATATCTAATCTGTGTCTCCTCCCATTCAGTTTCATCCCATTGCTTCTAGTCTTGTGCAAATGAGAGTAAAGATGATCCTTCTACAATGTGACAGCCCTTGAGATATTTGTAGACAGCTATTAAGTCTCCTCTCGGTTGTCTTTTTTGCAAGCTAAACATTCCCAAATCCTGTAAACGTTCCTCATAGGATATGGTTTGCAGACCAGTCACCATTCTGGTCGCTTTTCTCTGAACTTGCTCCAGTTTGTTGATGTCTTTTTTAAAATGTGGTGCCCAAAACTGGACACAGTATTTCAGATGAGGTCTGACCAAAGAGGCGTTAGGGGGCAATAATGACTTCATGTGATCTAGACTGTATGCTTCTGTTAATACATCCCAGAATTGTATTTGCCCTTTTTGCTGCTGCATCACACTGTTGACTCATGTTCAGTCTGTGATCTCTTAGTATACCCATGTCTTTTTAACATGTGCTGTTGCTTCGCTCTATTCCTCCCATTCTTTATATACTTTTTTCATTTTTATTGCCCAGACTTAATACTTTGCATTTTCCCGTAAAAAATCATTCTGTAAGGCTAGTTTCACACTAGCGTTTCCCTGATCTGCGGCGGGCTGCAGACTTCCTCTGTGAAGCCCCGCCCTCAGCCGCACCTCTGCTGCTAGCTCAGCCTACATCTGCATGTGGCCTGCGTACCTATATTTGACATTAGGTACACAGGTCGTGCGGCTGTATGCGGATGGTGCCGCATGCTTCGTTTTGACGATGCAGAAAAAAAATGCTACGTGGCTGCGTCTCCGCTGGTCGCCGCATCGTCAAAATGACGCATGCGGTACCATCCGCATACAGCCGCGCGACCTGCGTACCTAATGTTAAATATAGGTTCGCAGGCCGCATGCAGATGTAGGCGGAGCTGGCGGCGGAGGTGCGGTTGAGGGCAGGGCTTCACGGAGGATTAGGGTTAGGATTAGAATTATGGTTAGGTTTAGGGTTGCAATTAGGGTTAGAATTAGGGTTTGCAATTAGGGTTAGAATTAGGCTATGTGCACACAGTGCAGATTGGCCGCTGCAGGAGATTCGTAGCAGTTTTCCATCACGTTTACAGTACCATGTGAACCTATGGAAACGAAATCCGCTGTGCTCATGGTGCGGAAAATACCGCGTGGAAACGCTGCGTTGTATTTTCCGCAGTATGTCAATTCTTTGTGTGGACTCTGCAACGTTTTAGGCCATGTTCACACCATCCTTTTTTTCATGCGGAATCGCCGCGATTTTCCCGCTGCGGGTCCGCAGCTGTTTTCCATGCAGGGTACATTACAATGTACCCTATGGAAAACAGGAACTGCTGTGCCCACATTGCGGAAAATCGCGAAAAAAGCCGCACTGAATTGCCGCGGTAAAAAAGAAGTACCATGTCACTTCTTTTTGCGGAACTGCAGCGGTTCTGCACCCATAGACCTCCATTGTGAGGTCAAACCCGCAGTAAAACCCGCAGATGAAAAATATATCTGCGGGTTTTACTGCGGTTTGTGGTGCAGAACCGCTGCAGTGTGGCTGCCCCCCGTGCCCCAATCCCACCCCCCGTGCTCCGATGCCACCCCCCCCCCCGTGCTCCGACGCCCCCCCCCCCCGTGCCCTAATCTCCCCCCCTTATACTTACCCGGCCTCCCGGTGTCCGTCCGGCCATCTTCTCCCTGGGCGCCGCCATCTTGCAAAATGGCGGGCGCATGCGCAGTGCGCCCGCCGAATCTGCCGGCTGGCAGATTCGTTCCAAAGTGCATTTTGATCACTGAGATAGGTTATATCTCAGTGATCAAAGTAAAAAAAATAGTAAATGACCCCTCCCCCCCTTGTCACCCCCATAGGTAGGGACAATAAAAAAAATTAAGAATTTTTTTTTTTTTCCACTAAGGTTAGAATAGGGGTAGGGTTAGGGTATTTTCAGCCATTGTAACCCTAAAAAACTTCCTAGAAAACACAGACTCTGCATAGAAAACTGCATAAAAAACGCATCAAAAAAGCACCAAAAAAGGACCTGCGTTTTCTGCCAAGAGCTGCGGTTTTTAGTCCTGAAAAAAAAGGAGGGAAATCAGGAACGTGTGAACATACCCTTACACCTGTTCCTCAATAGGAATCCGCAGGTGAAATCCGAACAAAAAGCCACTGGAAATCCGCGGTAAATCAGCAGTGCGTTTTACCTGCAGATTTTTCAAAAACTGTGCTGAAAAATCTGCACACGAATCCGCAACGTGGGCACATAGCCTTAGGGCCTTAGGGTTACGGTTGGAATTAGGGTTAGGGTTCGAATTAGGGTTAAGATTAGGGTTAGGGGTGTGTTGGGATTAGGGTTAGACTTGTGGTTAGGGTTATGGTTAAAGTTGGAATTAGGGTTAGGGGTGTGTTTGGGTTAGGGTTAGGGGTGTGTTGGGGTTAGGGTTGTGGTTAGAGTTGGGATTAGGTTTAGGGGTGTGTTGGGGTTAGAATTGAGGGGTTTCTACTGTTTAGGCACATCAGGGGGTCTCCAAACGCGACATGGTGCCACCATTGATTCCAGCCAATCTTGCGTTCAAAAAATCAAATGGTGCTCCCTCCCTTCCGAGCCTCGACGTGCGCCCAAACAGTGGTTTACTCAAACATATGAGGCATAAGCGTACTCAGGAAAAATTGTACAACAACTTTGGGGGTCTAATTTCTCCTTTTACCCTAGTAAAAAAAAAATTATTTTTGTGGGAAACAAGTGATTTTTTTTTTTTTAATTTTCACGGCTCTGCATTATAAACTTCTGTGAAGCACTTGGAGTTGAAAGTTGCTCACCACACATCTAGATAAGTTCCGTGGGGGGTCTAGTTTCCAAAATGGGGTCACTTCTAGGGGGTTTCTACTGTTTAGGCACATCAGGGGGCTCTGCAAGCGCAACGTGACGCCCGCAGACCATTCCATCAAAGTCTGCATTTCAAAACGTCACTACTTTCCTTCCGATCTGTTATGCGCCCAAACAGTGGTTCTCCCCACATATGGGGGTATGAGCGTACTCAGGACAAACTGGACAACAACTTCTGGGGTCCAATTTCTCCTGTTACCCTTGTGAAAATAAAAAATTGCAGGCTAAAAAATAATTTTTGAGGAAAGAGAAATGATTTTTTTGTTTTCACGGCTCTGCATAATAAAATTCTGTGAAGCACTTGGGGGTTCAAAGTGCTCACAGGACATTTAGATTAGTTCCTTGGGAGGTCTAGTTTCCAAAATGGGGTCACTTGTGGGGGAGCTCCAATGTTTAGGCACACAGGGGCTCTCCAAATGTGACATGGTGCTCCAAACGCGATTGGAGCTAATTTTTCATTCAAAAAGTCAAATGGCGCTCCTTCCCTTCCGAGCCTTGCCATGTGCCCAAACAGTGGTTTTACCCCTACATGTGTGGTATCGGTGTACTTAAAAGAAATTGCCCAACAAATTTTTTGATCCATTTTATCCTGTTGCCCAGGCGAAACTGAAAAAAATTGAGGCTAAAAGAATTTTTTTAGGTGCGACCGCCCTGGCTGAAAACCACTGGTGAATGAGGAGATGCTGCCAGCACAACTTCAGTGACTAGTGGTGCCATCATTGATGCTGCGCTGGATCACAGCCTTACATGCGCCGAACACTAAAGTGTGGGAAAATTCCAGTTCATTTTTCCACGCTCCAGAGTTCAGCGCAGGTCAGGCTGTAGGTAACGCAGCCTCAGTGACAGCACCGCTAGTCACTGATGCTGCCGCTCGCAGCCGTGCTGAACCGGGATAACCTCTAGACTGTGGGAAAATGCACTGGGATTTTCCCACGGTCCAGAGATTACCACAGTTCCGGCTGTGAGGGAGCGCAGCTTCAGTAACGTCACTGCTAGTCACTGAAGCTGCTCTCAGCAGCTTGTTCACCAATGGTTTTCAGCTGGGACGGTCGCATCTTGGCACCGTCCAGTTTGAAATCTGTATATTCCCCAGATGTGGATTACTGCGTGGAAAACGACGGACAGGTATGGGTGTATTGTTGGTTTGTTATTTTACGTAAATTACAGGAGATCGAGGTCTTCGCAAGAATTGGATTTGATTGTAAGTATGGTTTAATTAAGAATAATAAAGGAATCTGTTTCTTTATTTCAATTAAAGGATTTTTTACTGGGTGTCTGTGTTTTTTTTTTAACAATTAGACTATAGGATTAGTAATAGGGGCATCTTATTAATTCCTCTTCATTACTAACCTTGGGGCTTGTTGTCACAAACGTGACATCAACTGCTATAGGGCAAGTAGGAACAGTGAGGCTAAGTGCCGGAATAGGCGCATCTTAGAGATGCGCCTTTTCTGGGCCGGCTGAGTGCTGATGTTTTTAGCCAGGTCGAATATCCATGGCCTCTTCCTAGGCTATTAATATCAGCCCGCAGCTGTCTGCATAGCCTTTGCTGGTTATTAATTATAGGGGGATCCCACATCATTTTTTGGGGGTCCCCAATGTTAATAGCCAGAAAAGACTAAGTATACAGTTGTGAGCTGATATTAATAGCCTGGGAAGCTCCATGGGTATCATCCCCTTCCCAGGCTTTAAACATCAGTCCCCAGTCGCATATATATATATATATATATATATATATATATATATATACATACATACATACATACATACATACATACATACATACATACATACATACATATATATATATATATATATATATATATATATATATATATATATATATATATACATACATGCATGTACACATACACACACATACACACACATACACACACATACACACACACACATACATACACATTCATACACACACACACACACACAGACCAAAGGTTTGGACACACCTTTCTCTGTATTTTCTTGACTATGAAAACTGTAAATTCACACTGAAGGCATCAAAACTATGAATTAACACATATGGAATTATATACTTAACAAAAAAGTGTTAAACTGAAAATATGTCTTATATTCTAGGTTCTTCAAAGTAGCCACCTTTTGCTTTGATGACTGCTTTGCACACTCTTGGCGTTCTCTTGATGAGCTTCAAGAGGTAGTCACCGGAAATGGTTTTCACTTCACAGGTGTGCCCTGTCAGGTTTAATCAGTGGGATTTCTTGCCTTATAAATGGGGTTGGGACCATCAGTTGTGTTGTGCAGAAGTCTGGTGGATACACAGCTGATAGTCCTACAGAATAGACTGTAAGAATTTGTTTTATGGCAAGAAAAAAGCAGGTAAGTAAAGAAAAACGAGTGGCCATCATTACTTTAAGAAAGGAAGGTCAGTCAGTCCGAGAAATTGGGAAAAATGTGAAAGTGTCCCCAAGTGCAGTGGCAAAAACCATCAAGCGCTACAAAGAAACTGGCTCACATGAGGACCGCCCCAGGTAAGGAAGACCAAGAGTCACCTCTGCTTCTGAGGATATGTTTATCTGAGTCATCAGCCTCAGAAATCGCAGATTAACAGCAGCTAGATTAGAGCCCAAGTCAATGCCACACAGAGTTCTAGTAGCAGACACATCTCTACAACAACTGTTAAGAGGAGACTTTGTGCAGCAGGTGCTCATGGTTAAATAGCTGCTAGGAAACTAAACCACTGCTAAGGACAGGCAACAAGCAGAAGAGACTTGTTTGGTCTAAAGAACACAAGGAATGGACATTAGACCAGTGGAAATCTGTGCTTTGGTTTGAGGAGTCCAAATTTGAGATGTTTGGTTCCAACCACCGTGTCTTTGTGCGACGCAGAAAAGGTGAACGGATGGACTCTACATGCCTAGTTCCCACCGTGAAGCATGGAGGAGGAGGTGTGATGGTGTGGGGGTGCTTTGCTGGTGACACTGTTGGGGATTTATTCAAAATTGAACGCATACTGAACCAACATGGCTACCACAGCATCTTGCAGCGGCATGCTATTCCATCCAGTTTGCGATAAGTTGGACCTACATTTATTTTTCAACAGGACAATGACCCCAAACACACCTCCAGGCTGTGTAAGGGCTATTTGACCAAGAAGGAGAGTGATGGGGTGCTACGCCAGATGACCTGGCCTCCACAGTCACCAGACCTGAACCCAATCGAGATGGTTTGGGGTGATCTGGACCGCAGAGTGAAGGCAAAAGGGCCAACAAGTGCTAAGCTTCTCTGGGAACTCCTTCAAGATTGTTGGAAGACCAATCCCAGTGCCTACCTCTTGAAGCTCATCAAGAGAATGCTAAGAGTGTGCAAAGCAGTCATCAAAGCAAAAGGTGGCTACTTTGAAGAACCTAGAATATAAGACATATTTTCAGTTGTTTCACACTTTTTGTTAATTATATAATTCCACATGTGTTAATTCATAGCTTTGATGCCTTCAGTGTGAATTTACAATTTTCATAGTCATGAAAATACAGAAAAATCTTAAAATGAGAAGGTGAGTCCAAACTTTTGGTCTGTACTGTGTGTGTGTGTGTGTATATATATATATATATATATATATATATATATATATATATATATATATATATATATATATATATATATATATATATATATATATATATATATATATATATATATATATATTTTTTTTTTACCTGTCAGTGTGATTTTACTGTACGCGCACAGGAATTGCTGGCTTTTCATCTATCTATCAGTTATATATATATAATATATACATACTGTATGTGTGTGTTTTGATGAATATTTCCTTTGAAAACTGTATGAGATAGAGAACTGCTGTATGTAAGAGCACATGTTAAAATCGCGTTGCAGTTGGATAGCAATTGTAATGCTCTCGGATGTAAATCGGATGCTAGGTGTAAAAAATGCATTGTACTCGCATTTCACTTGTCCGTTTTTTCGGTCCAGATTAAGGAACTTTTTTTTCTCACATATAAGTATGAGCCCTTAAGAGTGTCCTACAAGCCTCCGAAATGGCCACATCACCAGGTAGGAAGGGAGGTCTAGAAACCCCGTTTGGAAATAGATTCAGTTCTTACTTCTGGGACCTGCAACTATCACACATTTCTGGCATAATAATCTAAGATCATCTTAACTCTTTGAATTATTTCTAGACTATGTAGACTCTATACTTTATTTTAGTTACAATCAGTCGTCAAGTAATTTTAGGTTTCGCTGGGAAGTTGTACATCCCGAATATCATTGGTTTTACTTATTAGCACTAGAATAAATGTTCATACTAATTCCACTGACCAGACGTAAGACATTATCACTCTTACATATACCGTATACTCTTCTTCCACAGCTTACTAACCACATGCTATTATTTGATTACGTATTGGCGGAAATAGATTGACCTCCGAATGTTAAATATTAGCTAGCAATTATCTTGGTTAAAAATCAGAATATTTGTTTTTATTTCTGTGCCCTCACGTGTTTTTGTGAAAAGTAATTAACTAGGAGTCTATAATGATAAATGGCCATGTCCTTTTAATGGAGTGGCAAATTATTACAAAATTCACAGAAGGAATGAGTAAATGGAAAGTCTGGGCTATCAAATTACCATGTTAAAGGGAACCTGTCACCCCCTCCAGGCGTTTCCACCTTGTGCAGCACTAATGCTGCATTCTGACAAGGTGGCTCTTTTAGCTATCGGTGCTCCAACTTCAGAATTAATCCATTTTATAATTTGTCCCAAATACCTTGAATCGGTCCTGGAGGCAGGCCTTGATTATTACATATGCCGGGCTAAGGCACTTTTATTTAAAATATTTAGTTTATCACTTTCATTGCCAGCGTGAAAGGAGAATGTAAATTGTGTACTTTTTATTGAATCATATCACGGTTTAAAGGGCTTTTCCCTCGAACAAAAGTTCCTTTTAATCAATACATCTTGGAATAATAATAATTTGCACAATTGGATGTGATTAAATACAATGTTCCTGCATTATTCAAAATTGGGGAAAAAAGCATCAACATTCCTTGATTTATTTATTTATTTTTTCCAGTGGGCTAATGATATTGAGACTGATTATAAGTATTCAAAATGGCCTTCAAGTCTTCAAGAACTTCTAAGACCAGTGTTTCCTGGAGCAATACGTCCTATCAGACGAAACTTTTTCAATTTGGTGAGTATTCTCATGTATTCATTGTGCTCTCATTATCTGTTAGAGTTCTTTCACACTTCAGTTGTGTGGCGTCAGTTAGGTCCGACATCGTGGCGGATCGACGGATCCGTCAAATTTGGTGGAAAAACGGTTCTAACGGATCCGTTTTTTTGACGGATCAGCTGCCCCGATCCGTTTAAAAAACGGATCCGTTAGAACCGTTGCGACCGTTTTTACATCCGTTGTAACCGTTTTTTGACGGATCCGTTTTTTAAAAGGGGAGGATTTCAATGTGATTGGCTACTGGATACTACTGCAAAACTATATATAGCGTGTATTTACACCACATCTTTGAAAGGTTGTAGAGAAAGTGGCAGAAATGGAAGGAGTCCTGGCGAACATTGCAAAGATCTATGCGGATTTTACTTTTGAGGCAAATCAGTTGGCAGTCAGCGTTCGAGAGAGGGAGGAACAAAGACTGCGCATCCTACGGCAGCGGCGGAAGAGAAGGCTGTGGATCCATCCCATCACAGCACAACGTATGACCCGTGGTGTTTATTCCACGCTTTACATGGAACTAAGGGAAAACCCTCAAAAGTTCTTCAATTATGTGAGGATGAGAGCTGAAAATTTCGAGTTTTTATTGGGCTATGTGGAAGACTGTATACGTAGACGAGACACCCAGATGCGATTCTCAATATCACCAGCAGAGCGTCTCATGGTGACTATTCGGTAAGTAATTTTTTTTTTTTTAAATGATTCTCATTCATCAGACTTATAACTGTAATGTTGTTTTTTGAATTTTTTTTATTAATTATTGTCTTTTCGTTTTGTTAACAGATTCCTTGCAACTGGAGAGTCGTTCTCATCCCTCCATTTTCAGTATCGACTTGGGATATCCACCATCTCGGGGATCATCAGAGATACCTGCCGGGCATTGTGGGAGTGCCTACAAGTGGAATACATCCCAGAGCCATCACAGGAGAGGTGGCTGGAGATCGCCCAAACTTTTCATCAAATTTGCCAGTTTCCAAATTGTGTTGGAGCAGTTGATGGAAAGCACATACGGATCGTCAAACCTTCAGGCTCTGGATCACAGTTTTATAACTATAAGAAGTACTTCTCTATTGTGTTGATGGCCATAGCCGATGCACAATGCAAGTTCATCGCTGTTGATATCGGTGCGTATGGACGCGCAAATGATTCACAAATCTTTAAAAATTCACCAATGGGGCGCCGTTTATATGGAGAGACATTTGATTTTCCGCCCCCTAGACCTCTCCCTGGAACCACTGGTCCACCATTACCATTTGTTTGTGTTGGAGATGATGCCTTCCAGCTTTCCCCACACTTGCTGAAACCCTTTGGAAGTAGTGGACTGACCCAGAGGAAAAAAATTTACAATTACCGCTTAACCAGAGCACGAAGAGTAGTGGAATGTGCTTTTGGCATCTTAACTGCCAAATGGAGAGTCCTGCTAACTGCAATTAAACTGCAGACTGAAACTGTCGATGATGTGGTCAAAGCGTGCGTTGTCCTGCACAATTTTGTTTTATCAAAAGAACAAGTTTCCCTGGAGGATAATGTTTCTGAAAGCACCTTACGGGATTACCAAAACCCCACTTTTCGCAGTCCAGTAGCAGTCTCCAGAATGCGGGACAGTTTTGCAGACTACTTCATGTCTCCTGCAGGATCAGTTGACTGGCAGTATGAAATGGTGTAAAAAATTTTTTCTTTTTACACTTGTAAAAATACCATTTTTTGTTTGCTTACAAAATCTTTGTACTTTAATGCAGCATTGTATGTTTTGCAACGGTACCCTTTAAACACTGTTATTGTTACTATTGCCATAACCTTGGTGATTTAAAAACTTTACAAAAAAAAAGAGAAAGACAATAAAATTGTTTTTAAACCAAAAAACTGTTTATTTATTTACAGATTCTCATAGTTTGGGGTGGAGATAGTAGCGGAGGGGCTGACAGGGCGGACCACGTCAAGAGTGGGGGACAGGACATCACGGGGAGGAACAGAAGTAGAATGGGTGGTGAAAACATGAGGTTGTGTAGAGAGTTGAGGTGCAGATGTGGTGTGTGGGAGGTATGAAGGTGTTGGTGGGATTGGGAACGGAGAAGTTAAAGGGGAAGAATGGAAGGGGGACGGTAAAAACTGGGAAAGACTAAGGGGGGAAGGAACAAATGACGAAGGAGTAGAATGGACGGGAGGAGGACGGACAGGAGGAGGACGGACGGGAGGATAGACGGTGGATTGAGAGGGGAAAGGTGTTGACACATGAAGGGTAGGTGGAGGGGCATGGGACATCGCCTGCGCTAGAGCAGTGTGGCAGCCTTGCATCACATGCATCTGCAGGTCAGGAGTTAGATTTTCCATGTGCCTGAGGACCGACTGAAAAAAACAGTGCCTTGGTGACTGATTTGCATCTGATTGCATCCTATCAAGACGACTGCTGAGTTCAAGTATGCTTTTGTTAAGCATATTGTACCCAGCAGACGTTTGCTCACTCAAAAGCTTGATGGCACTGTGAAAGGATGCATTCAGCTGCAAAAAGTCAGGCGCATAGCTCCTTTCCTGACCTCTCTGGCGCTGCCGTCCTGACCACAAAGTTGGTCTAGATGTTGCGGCAGTGGCAGAGGGGTGGGGTAAAGGGAACTCTAACTCATCACCTGCAGCTTCAAGTGACGAAGTCCGCCCTGCTGCTCCAGCGCTGGTGGATGAGGCTGAGGGATCAAACGAAAGGGAAGGTGCAGAAACAGAGGGGTCGACGTGGTCCCCGGTGGCGGACTCTTGAGGGATCGCTCCAGAGGGGTGCAACTCTGATGCAGGCTCCCGAGTGCTGCAGAAAGTGCTGTTAAAGAAGAAAAAAAAAATTAGTATCTGGATATTACAATTGCCCTTGCTGCAAAAAAAATTGAAGGTTACACATTTTTACAGTTTGACTGAAAATATGTGGTGTTGAATATTTACCTTCTGCTCAGCAGCGTCGACCGGAGGAACGACAGGGCTCTGGCATGTTTGTATCTGCTCCTGCGTCCTCTAGATCCACTCGGGGCCTGCATCTCCTTATTAAACTCCCTCTTGAAGCGATCCCTGAGTGACCGCCACCGCACGATAATCCTGTTACCTGGAAAGAGAAAGCAAAAATTGGTTACTATACACCACATTAAATCATGCTAACATAAGGTTATGAAGTGTGAATAATTACGCGCTAGATCCTGGGCCCCAGCATCGAGTTCCTCCCAGTTATCCATAACAGCACTGCACACTTCCTCCCATAGCCGTCGGGTGATTAACTGGTCAGCATGGCGGCGGTCCGACATGTTCCACAGCGGCTCCCGACTTTGTATTGCTTCGATGAGGGTGTTCACATCGATGCCCTCCTCTTCATCATCTTGTTCGGGAGCACGCTGTGAAGCCTAACAAAAAGATAAGAATAAAAAGGGAAAGATTACAACACATGAATTTTACATTTTACTAAACACCAAACCAAAAAGGAACTTACTCTTCGGCGACCGCCGCGATTATCATTCCGACGACTATGGGAGGTGCTTTGAGGAACTCTACGTCGAGCCCCGGATTGTGAAGACTAATTTAAAAAAAAAAATAAAATTAATAATGTTCTTTGATCGAGGCATATGTATTGTGTGCTGTGCTGAATGTTTGTGTTGGGTGTAGTGCATTGTATGTGAGGATCGGTCTGTTCAAAACTTACACTATGCGCTCCCGCTCCTTGTATTTCTCCACCCTGTCCGTCTCCTTCTGTTAGCCCCTCTGCTTCATATTCCTGTGAATACATAATAAACACATAAAGGCTTAAAATACAATTGCCATTGTTGCACCAAAATAAAAAATTTATGAAGAAAAAAAATTAACACCTCAGTTTGCTGATGATGTGCTGGGGGGCTCTCAGAAGAAGACATTATGATCTTGCGTCTATCTTGGGTTGGTCGGTCCCTTGCTTGGGTCCTCTTGGTCCCTAGAATCTGTAAGCATAAAGGGAGTTCTAAGCTACTATACAAAAGGATAGATAGATAGATGCAGCTTTCAGGACTTTACACTTACATCTGTTTCCAAAACTTGGGGCTTGCGTATAGCTTGGGTCGGTCGGTCCCTTGCTTGGGTCCTCTTGGTCCCTAGAATCTGCAAGCATAAAGAGAGTTCTAAGCTACTATACAAAAGGATAGATGCAGCTGTAGGGACTTTACACTTACAACTTTAAAAAAAAAATGGGGAGCCTGCTTGTGTACGTCTTGGGTCAGTACCTACTACAGTACCTACAGTGCCAACTTATTTTTGATTTCCCCCACCACAAAAGAAAAAAAAAATTCTACCGTCAAACTTGATGCACAAGCTGCCAAACCCTCTACCTCCTGTTTCCCCACAAAAAAAACCCCAAAAAATCCCTTTAAAACAACACCAAAACTACTTAGAACTTGATATGCGCAATGCGCATGCTGGTAAAACCCACCTAAACAAAGTTTAACCTTATAAAAAATGTTCCTCATTCGAAATTAAAATACCAATCCCCAAAATTGTTAATTATGATTACCCTACAGTTTGTATTTTCTAAAACCAGATAACATATTCTATAGCAAAGATTTGCATTACACATTTGTATATATAACCTTTACTGCATGTTTACCCAATATTATATTTATCTTGAAATGAGACTACTGACAGTTTTGTGAAATTTTTATTACTATATTTTTTAAAATTTTCTTTTTTTTAGGGTACAGTAGGAGCTACACTGCTCTTTATTTGAAATACAAGTACATTATGGAAAACAACAAAGATGCAGAACACATCACACATCATTTATACACACACACAAAACAAATTTTACACCACAGCTATTCAAAATACCAGCATAGTATGAAAAACATATAAACAGGGCAGGCAGGCACACGCACGCACGCACACACAGCCACCTTCTGTCTGTCCCTCGGCACTCTGCTTCTCTGCCCTGTGTAAGCACAGCGGCCAGAAAGCAGAGTGGTGACGTCACCGCTGTGCTCTGCTTTATGGCTGGCTGGCGCTCACAATGCAGAGAAGCACAGCACGGGGACAGACAGCGGAATTTACCTTTTTTTTTTTACTTTTACACTGGTAACCAGGGTAAACATCGGGTTACTAAGCGCGGCTCTGCAGTTAGTAACCCGATGTTTACTCTGGTTACCGGCATCGTTGGTCGCTGGAGAGCTGTCTGTGTGACAGCTCTCCAGCAACCAAACAGCGACGCTGCAGCGATCCGGATCGTTGTCGGTATCGCTGCAGCGTGTGACGGTACCTTTAGTAAATACATCAAAAATCAACATTAACCAATATGGCATTGACAAATGCACATGCAACCAACAAGATGCACACAAACATACCTGCAAGCAGAGTCATAACGCAAGCATAACACATGAACAGGCGTAATATTGACGAAGGCATAATAAGGTGCAGGCACATGAACACATACATACAAAAGCACACAGCAGTACAAAAATACACACACACACGGCCATCAGTCCTCCGGCTGGAGCTTGATGTCTTCACAGTGGCAGGCCTCGGGGTGGATCTGGACTGTAGCAGGGCACTGGCTGTTGCAGGACGACGGCAGGCCTCAGGTTGGATTCAGGTTTTAAAAGCTCTTGCTGTACTCAGTACGTCATACACAAATGCGCACACACACACACACACACACACACACACACACACACACACACACATGCACGCTGGATGTCAGTACTCACATGGCTGTCTCAGGCAGGGTCTGGCTGGCACGGCCTCTCTGGCTGGCTGGCAGGGCCTCTCTGGCTGGCTGGCAGGGCCTCTCTGGCTGGCTGGCAGGGCCTGGCTGGCAAGGTCTTGCTTGCAGGGTCTGGCAGTGTGTCTCTGGCTGGCAGGGCCTCTCTGGCTGGCAGGGCCTCTCTGGCTAGCTGGCAGGGCCTCTCTGGCTGGCTGGCAAGGTCTTGCTGGCAGGGTCTGGCTGGGTCTCTCTTGCATTGAAGGGTCTGTCTTGCTAGTACATTTGGGAATGACCTGTCCTCTTTATATAGTTTTTGGGTTGTCTGGGCAAAGTATCCACTTTTTGGAGCATGCTCAATCAAAAAAAGCGGATTGAGGCGACGGATCCGCCAAAAAGCGGATCGCGACGGATCCGTCGCCCATAGGCGCCCATTCTAAAAAAAGGCGGACACGACGGATCCGCCGCGGTCCGCCTTTTCGGCGGCGCCAAAAAACGTTACAAAGTCCGTCAATGTCTAGACAACGTCCGCCAAATATCGACGGATCCGTCGCATGGCGGATGGAACGGACGGCCATCCGCCACAATCCGTCTCTAATGCAAGTCAATGGGAAAATAGCGGATCCGCCAAAAAAAAATGGCGGATCCGCCATTTCACGAAAATGGCGGTTTTTGACTGACGCCGAAAGACTGAAGTGTGAAAGAGGCCTTATGAGAATTGCATGTATAGTCCTATTTTTTTCTTTTATAACCTTGCACCATTTACTGTTACCTAGTTGGATATCAATTTTGTAGTAGTAATAATAAAAATACTTTACACCTCTCTGAGATGTAACTAATTATATACACAAGATGATTTTTTTTTTTGTACATTATACAAACATTGTAATTGTAGGAAACTGCAACTGATCTATTGTGGAGAAGCATTGCCGTAATTCAGATGGGCTAGATTTGATTGTTTAATCCATCTAGCAATGGAGCGTCTGCTTGTTCTAACTCCTTTTTCTAAGAGTATTTAAAGAAACAGAGAAGGCAGTCAGACACACTGTTAAAAGGGGTTAGCCCTAATTTTCAAGATTTTGTTAATGGGCCCAAGGTGGTATTAAAAAAAACAAAAACAAAACTCCTTCCCGAAATGGGGTCACTCCTCCACACTTGCAACTTTGTCCTCTACCAGTCATGAGTCATCATTATGCAAAGGGCGCATCAGATGACTGTTGATGTAAATAGTAGAAGGGTCTCGGACAATTAGGTGGTTTCCTTGAGACTGCCAAGGAACATAGTAGTCAGTGTGGAGGAGCATTGTCCATCTAAGAGGTGAATATAGGATTTTTTTTCTAGGATTCCACCCTGGAGTAATTGACAATAACTAGAGGAGAGCCTCTGTCTCCTAGGTGTACTTTCTGGTATTACCCAGGAGATGAAGGTTGTACTAGTACTTTCAGGGTCAGATTAGGCATATCACTATGCATGCCTTGTCTTCTCACTACTTTTTTTTTTTTCACTTTGTACCAAAGAAAATAAATATAAAATTGAAACATTTTATTCTTCATACAAACACAAGAGTTGACAACCTTGGCTGAACAATATAATAACTAAAAGAATGTTAAGATTTCTCTCTGTTATGTTGTAATATGGCGTAATCTTCATGAGAAATAAATTCTAAGCACACACGTATTGGAAACAAAACCTCATGCTCAGTAATGTTGCAGGATATGCTTATTATTGGCACACACAGAGACCTACTTATGAAATGTCTCGCACATTAACCATCCTTTTTTTTCACTATTCACTCTTCTTTTTTTACACGTTAGATTTTAAATATAAAACTGAGGCATCTGTTGTGAATAAAGCCACTGAATTGCTAATGAGATAAGCAGAAAATAAATACAATTAGTTGCTGCTGTTAGGAAGAAAATATGACAAAGATTAATGGTGTACAATAGACTGGCGATAAAAAATATCCCTGCCATCTGCTTTCATCATACAGCAAGTTTTGCTACATACACAAGAATGGTTTGTTCAGTTGTGCCATGTACCAGAAGAGAAGAAAGTCCTCTTGACCTTGTTGGGGGTTAATGAAAGTCTTTAATACTAGAAATAAAAAATATTAAAAGCAGTACAGATGTGTCTTTTAATGTATTGGCAAATCTCAAGTTTTCCATTTTCTTAATTCAACAGCTGCCCAAGGAGTACTTCTCCTAACATTTACCACTTTTGAACTTTATCATACTGACCATTGTACAAGGGAATGACGTCCTCAATTTTCTTTTTCATTTCTTATCAATTTTCATACAGAAAAAAATTGCTTTCTATGCAGAAAGGGGAATGGGTTTAGGTATTTCCATTCCTATTGAAATATGGCACTAAAGTTTGTTTTCTCACTTGTCATTGTAATAGTACCCATTTTCCCTATTAGATTCTATCTTCTTAGTTTCTATAGTTGATTTCGGATATCATACAGCTTTCTTTCCCTATGGTACCTTTTAGGGGCTAATACTAGGAGATAAAACATCTACATTTAAAGGAGGTTTCCCATGAGCAGAAGTTCATTTTAATCAATAGATCTTGGAATATTAATAATTTCCACAATTGGATGTGTATGAAATCTCCCTGTGCTGAGCTATCTTATAAATGTGCCCCTGCTGTGTACTGTGTAATGGCCGTGTCTGACCGTACAGGAACATGGTCTGATCATAACACAGCTCCTGGGCAGGGGAGGATGCAAAAGAGAGTATATAGATTTCATAGCACGGGATCGTAGCTGATTCTTTCTGTGAGGGAAAACATCTCCCTGCCTGATATAAAAAAATGTTTGATTTTTCATTATAATATTTATTGACAAAATAATATTGATAGTTTTATTCATTTACTTTATTTATTTATTTTAAATTTTACAATTATTACATTTTTTTTTTTTTTGCTTCTAAACTTTTTACTTTGTCCCACTATGGGACAATCATTTTTTGCAGGCTGATCGCGTCTAAGGCATGCAGATGAAGCAGCACCTGCATGCCATATAAGCTGTCAGCGCTGCACTGACAGGGAGACCTTGTGTTCATGCACTGCATTTGATCACCAAGTTTCCTACCTCTGATGACCCGGATGTCGTCATGACAACATCGGGACCCCACGTCACGCTGCGGGATCTCCGATGCAAATCAAAGGGGCTGAGCTGGCTTCCGGAATGCTGCAATCGTGTTCAATCACAGCATTTCGGGGATAAAGTGTCATGAGCACTCTTTTATGTATACATAAAAAATACCTTATACATTATATTCAGTACAGTATTTACATATTTATATGTATCCCAAAGCAGCACTAAAAAAAATATAATTTGTTCAGTGTAACACTAACCTTCAAACAGCCAAAATATGGCTGCTACAAAAAGGAGAGGCAAGAACTAAACCAAAGCAGGTATAGCAGGGTGTGGAACACATTTATGTTTGGGATTTTACCCATGTTTAAACCATAATGTCTCGCTGTCCTCACATAAGAATGGAAGTTAGGATTAGTACAGTTCAATTAAATTATTGATATATGTTTTAGTAACTAAGCCTGATCTCAATGCCTGACCAGTGTGTGAAAGTGAATAATGTCTGACCAAATCAATAAGGACCAAAGTGTGAAATCAAACAATGTCCTATCAACTCAGTGCCCTTCTAATGTCTTGGGGTACCATCACACAGTGGCGCTTTGATTGCTAGGACGGCACGATCCGTGACGTTCCAGCTATATCCTTACGATCTCGCTGTGTCTGACACGCTACTGCGATCAGGGACCCCGCTGAGAATCGTTCGTCATAGCAGATCGTTTGAAACTTTCTTTCATCGCTGGATCTCTCGCTGACATCGCTGGATCGGCGTGTGTGACGCCGATTCAGCGATGTCTTCACTGGTAACCAGGGTAAACATCGGGTTACTAAGCGCAGGGCCGCGCTTAGTAACCCGATGTTTACCCTGGTTACCAGCGTAAACGTAAAAAAACAAACACTACATACTTACCTTCAGCTGTCTGTCCCCGGCGCTCTGCTTCTCTGCACTCCTCCTGCATCCTGTGTCAGCGCCGACCAGCCGGAAAGCACAGCGCTGACGTCACCGCTCTGCTTTCCGGCTGACCGGCGCTGACAGTGCAGAGGAAAGCAGAGCGCCGGAGGACAGACACGGAATGTAAGTATGTAGTGTTTGTTTTTTTTACGTTTACGCTGGTAACCAGGGTAAACATCGGGTTAGTAAGTGCGGCCCTGCGCTTAGTAACCTGATGTTTACCCTGGTTACCCGGGGACTTCGGGATCGTTGGTCGCTGGAGAGCTGTCTGTGTGACAGCTCTCCAGCGACCAAACAGCGACGCTGCAGCGATCGACATCGTTGTCGTATCGCTGCAGCGTCGTTTCAGTGTGACGGTACCCTTGGGTAAACTATGCCTAAACAATTTAACTCCACCCCCCACCCCCGTTGCTTTTATATTTGCAATATTGTATTTTTTTCATGAACTTTTTTATTCAAAATAGTCACAATTTTTTTCAGACATAAAAATACTTTTTCCACTAAATAATTTGATCAAATTGCCCTTTTTTGAAAAACCTTTTATGGTTTTACTTATGTCTTGCATTGGTGGCCTAGCACTGTACATTGTTCATGCTTGTATGGTGGAAGCAAAGCTGAACAGTGGCATCTGCAGCAGAAAAGACAGCAAAACCTGCTTGTTGTCTGCAGCTTTTTTTACTACCAAGAGATCAGCAGAAAAAGCAGCAAAAAAGCAATGTGTGAGTATACCCTAAGGGATTAATGTTAACTGCCCTCTCTGTGGGGAAAATGCTATCCTGACTGACCATACGCACATTATCTATAAGGCTATGTGCACACCTTGTGGATTTCCTGCGGATCCGCAGTGTGTTTTGCGGTACAGAAACGCTGCAGATCCACAAGCTTTTTACAGTACAATGTAAATCAATGAGAAAAAAAAATGCTGTGCTCATGTTGCGGAAAACTCCGCTCGGAAACGCTGCAGATTAAAAGAAGTAGCATGTCACTACTTTTTTGCGAATCTGCAGCGATTTTGTACCCATTCCATTATAGAAATCTGCAGGTAAAAAACGCATGAAATCCGCATAAAAAATGCGTCAAATCCGTCCCTGCGTTTTCTGCCAAGAAATGCAGAGTCCGCCCAAAATATTCCTGAGGCTAATCCGCAATGTGTGCACATAGCCTTATACTCCATCAATAACAAACATACAGGAGTGTTTCTAATAGATGTGCCATATCTAGGTGTTATAATTCTATAATTCCTTTTAAGATGAAGTTTAATACCTTGTTGATTCTTCCGTAGCGATGGATTCTGTTTGCCAAGTTTACAGAAGTGTTGAGAAAATATATCCCAAAAGTTCATTCTAATCCTGCTGGGGGCTTGTACCGATGAAGGAGTCCTCGGGGGCAATATGTTCCTAATGAGAAAGTAACTAAGCCTTTTGGGGATAAGAGAAAATAGCTGCGGATTAGGGAATAACTGTAGCTTGAAGTAGTAAACAATGCTTAGTCGCCTAAGAACGTCTTGGCACAGGAGTTTAAAAGGCCTTTGCTGAATTAAATGATGCGTCCTACAAATAGAGGTTGGCATATCCAGTATGCTTCAGTGCCATAGTAGTACATGATCTAGAAACTCAACGAAGTAGACACACAATGAAGATGAAAGGTGATTGATATTAGCAATACATCTGTCTGTTCTTTTTAACCTACTTCTATTAACTTACTGTGAAAATGCGCACATTAATATCGATATTAGTCAAGTCTTCGGTGCATCCCTAGGCATTATTCTGGGATTTACTATTCGTGTATTGCTTCAGCTCTTTTCGTTTCCCACACTTTGTCTGGAATGTTCTTTTCTTCAGTTTTATACCAACTTGTAAAGCAAAACTAAAATGCTGTTCATTGAAAAATTGCAAATATGATTCCCCTTAAAAAAGAAAAGGGGAAATAAAATACGTGGGAAACAGTTAACTCTACACTTAGGCTCTGATTCATCCGAGTTTTTACATAAGAAAACTGTCGTAAAACACCGAAACGTTGCAAAATTTTGTATACAGTGATTTTGCAAAAAAAATTAAACTTTTACACTACTTTCTGGCAGATCTGCTAAAATATTAAGAACTGAGGAGGAGCTGGGGATGGTGTGCCACTGTGAAAATGTTACCCCAGTTCCTGACTAAAGTAACATTTCTGGCAAGGTGCACGCCACTGAGAAAATGCGGCATATAACTCATTAAATATGGTAATACGCACCTTCTACTGAAATTGGTACATCTTGTTGCTGCATGTCCCTCATTAACACTAGTATGCTAAACACCTTAATGAATCAGGGCCTTAGTCTGTGGCCTTTTCGCAGTCCCTTTGACCGCCTTTTTTATCTTTAGTTTTTATTTTGGAATTTCTTTGGGGCGTAGTTGGTAAATTTATCAGAAATCAGGGGTTGTCCGAGTTGTGGGTAACCCCATTAAACTGCTGGGGTTGAAGTCTTCTCGGATTTCAAAAGTTGCAGACAAGCATCATCTTTCTATCATAGCAACCAGCTGCCTTGTATGGAGTGGTCTTGCCTACTGAGCATGCTTTATATACTCCCTCCCATCATGTGATGTATATGTGCGTCACATATGATAAAGGATTACCACTGGTTTCAAATGGACTTAATGAGGCTTTAAAGGTCTAGGGCCATCTGCCTTCCTTCTGAACCAACCTTAGATCACCATAGGATCTTACCTATCCATGACCCTGTGTATAACATCCTATGATGACAAAAACTGCATCGCAGTATGAGAGAATTCTGGAAACGTTCTGCCATAAAATATAGCGTTCTTTCCTGAAAACTATATTTAAGACCCTCCCAAGCCACTTTTTCCAACAAGTTCAAATGGAATAAAATGAGTGTGTTTAATAGGTGTAGAGGAATATACGGTAGCCGTTTTTCGTTTTGAAGTGCCAAGCTCATTGGCTGTTGGAGTAGATGATATGTTTTGTTTTTAGATTGTTTGACAAGCCCTAGATTACTTTATTTCTCATCTAGAACTCCTACTGTTTGTTCTGGAAAAGCTGCCAGTACATGACTAAAGTGCCCTCACGGAACACATTGGAAATCTGAGAATGTTAATTCACGTTATTTAATTATGTTGCTTTCTATTCTCCAGACACTTGAATGCATTGTCTGTCTATCAGTATGCAAGAGAGGGAATCACTGTTCATGGATATTAAGTGACTTGTGCCATTTTCATAGGTTCTTTTCCTCGATCCTGCTCAAGATTATGCTGCTGATTATGTGAAGCTAGCGGAATTATTCTACCAACACAATGTGCCTCTCAGGTACTGTATGGTAACCAGCAGAAGAAAAACTATCCATTATAAAAATGAAATGGTAATGTTGTCATTCTGCTGCAGTAAAAATAAAATCTGCATAAGGGAAAACTGGCAGTAAGAACAAATAAGCTGTTCCATATTTCCCCCTGACTACATGTGCATTCTTAGGGGAACCATTGGAAAGTACCCCGAAGATATATAGTGTGTGTAAAATATATATATATACATACATACATACATACATACATACATACATACATACATACATACATATATATACACACACACACGCTCTAGATGGTTGCCCGATTATAACGCATCGGGTATTCTAGAATATGCATGTCCACGTAGTATATTGCCCAGCTACATAGTATATAGCAGAGCCACGTAGTACGGTATATTGCCCAGGCACATAGTATATAGCAGAGCCACATAGTATATTGCCCTGCAGAGAGCCACGTAGTATAGAGACTTTAAAAAAAAAAATAAACATATACTCACCTATAGCCCGTTGAAGTCCTGCTATACTTACCATCCGCCGCCTTTGCCGCTCCTCGCCACGCTCCCTGGATTGCTCCTTTGCAAGCGGCAGCTTGCGGTCCCAGGTCTGGTGTGAGCAGGACCTATGTTGACGTTGCGGTCACATGACCGTGACGTCACGGCAGGTCCTTGTCACACACCAGCCCTGGGATGGGACCGGAAGCTGCCGCTTGCAATGGAGCGGTCCCGGGAGCGTGGCGAGGAGCGGGAAAGGCGGCGGAGGGTGAGTATAGCAGGTTTTTTTTTTTTTTTAATTATTTTTAACATGACATTTTTACTATTGATGCTGCCTAGGCAGCATCAATAGTAAATAGTTGGGGACACACAGGGTTAATAGCAGTGTAATGGAGTGCGTTACACCGCGGGCCCTTACCGCTGCCATTAACCTTGTGTGAGCGGTGAGTGGAGGGGGATTATGGAGCGGGCGCTGGGCAGTGAGTGTAGGGGAGGGACTAATCGGACTGTGCCCGTCGCTGATTGGTCGCGGCAGCCTTGACAGGCAGCTGCCGAGACTAATCAGTGAACGAATAACCGTGACAGAAGGACAGACAGACAGACTGAAGTACAATTATGTATATATATTGTAAATGTGCGCCGCAAATGAATGGGCCACAATTGGGTTTTACTTGCTCTATTTATTAAAGAGCTCTTAATAGATGGGTAAAATTAAGTGCTTCTAAATAAAACTTCACAATTTGCCTTTTAGGTACTCATGGTTATGACCACTAACAACTAACTATCACTATATTAGTGGTCGTAACCATGGATACCTAAGGTCCTGCAATGCCTACACATGAGGAAAGAGATATAGCGAATCAGAAAAACTATACTGCATTTCTAATTGGAGGCATTTGCTAACATCATTATTATTTCACCTACTACTTATTGGGATAGGATTTTGTAGATTGAAATACCCCTTTAAGTGCGAGTATAGACAGAGACCTGTCAATCCGGGACAGCGGGCCAGGGAGAAATATGTTGAAGCATGTTAATCTCTGAACTACCACAGTATTTGAGTCCAACATACTTGACAGAGTTAATACAGGCTGTGTCCGATACATACTGCTCACAGATGGGGCGGTTTGTGTCAGGTTCACATTAATTGATCATGTATTGTACTTGCTTGTTTCAATCTCTACATGCACGGTCACCTCCAGCCCTGGTCATATCTATTTAGCCTCTTAAACCTTTATTGATCTTTTGTCCTGGGTGAGCAATGATTGCAACAAAATTTATGATGAAATTAAGTTGATGTGCACAGATTATAAATAAATGAATAATAGTCCATCTGCATAATTTTTCTAGGCCTAAGGGTATGTTTCCATGGGACATATTCCTCCAGTATTTGCTGCATAGTTCTAAGTATAGGATGCGGTGATTCTGCATGTGTTCAATCACCGCGCGTACAAAAGGGGGCAGCTCTCTGGGAGGAGCAGGGTATCCGCTGCGTCCAAAGCGCTGGGATTCCGGACCGTGGACAGGTACCCTTACACTAATATGTGGGATCCTGAGGAAGGTGGCATGTGTTTGCTTTTATTGTGCTTTTTTGACTCCATGAATATTTTTATTTTATTTTAATATTTTAATTTGTTTCTTTTCAGAGTTGGTTTTGTATTTGTGGTAAGCTCTGGTGAAGCTGTTGAAGATGCTGGGGCTGCATTGTGGTGTGCCTTTAATTACATGGCTGACGAATCTGACGCTTCTCACGCTTTTACGTCTCTAATTAGTGTATGTACAGGTCATGTTTTTACTTGTTTGTCGGTTTTCTAAAGTTCTTTCTACCACATTTAAATGGAATCTTTCACCAGGTTTTTGCAACCCCATCTGAGAGGAGCATGATATAGGGACAGAGACCCTGATTCCAGTGATGTATCACTTACAAGGCTTCATGCTGTTAATTTGATAAAATCGCTGTTTTAGCTTCTGCAGATTTAGCAGAGTTCAGAATGCTAAAAAAATTTTTTAACCCCGCCCACACCACTCATTAGCAAGTTTCTGCCTATGCACAGTGTACACAGAAAGCTGATAATCAGTGGTGGGAGTGGGGTTACACAGAATTGATGAATATGGAGGATTACATGGCAGCAGGCTTGTTAGTCCTAGTGATAATCGCCTGCTAATAAAGCAGTGATCTAGCAGCAGACAGCAACACAGAGGGGAAAAAAACACACACCTCAGCTCTGCTGTATCTCTACATAGTAGCTGCAGAGGAGGGTATCACAAACCTTTCCAGATATCACATCACGGCAGTCAGTGTGGGTGAAGGCTTTGTTAAAGAAGGCATCCAGAAGTGTTTATGATACATAACTCTGCAGCTAATGAGTTATGTATCAGAGCAAATGTTTGAGGATTTCTTCTTCTCCTAGTACTTTCAGGTCTACCCCTCCCCCCCACACTGGCTTCCTTGAGATGAGATCTGGAAGTGTTTGTGATGATACAGAACTCGGCTCTTCTGTATCTGTATTCAGAGTGTCTGCAGGGATTATTGAGGAGAGAAGGGTGTATTCTTCTCTGCCTGCTTATGATTAGTCAACCTCATGCAGGGGAAGAAGTACATAACCCCGGAGACCAAGCTCTGATAATGCTAATTTAAACCATAACATAAATTATTACCAAACTTTTACAAGCTAATATTTCCACAATGGAGAAGGGAAATAAAATAAAAAATGTTTTACTCCATTTTGCAGACACTACTCTATGATGTGGCCAGTTTAACATGCTAAACTGATGAAAGATCCTCCTTGACCCATTACTTGCCAAATTAAAATTTTTACAAGTACGGATTTTTCAGAAAAGGGCATCCCAATAGTCAATTAAAAATGTCAATGGCATGATTTCCTATTTTGAAAACATTCATTTCACAAACACAACACAAAAAATTGGACCCAATTATAAAAATGATAAAATCTTAGTTGCTAGAAGCTAAGGATTAGGCGTCCCAAAAAAAGGACATTGGTAGATAATGGGTTAACTATACAATGGGTGGTCATTACTCGGTAAAGGGCTAATCCTGTCTCATAAAGTGAGAATATATTGCTGGAACATGCTATCACTGTATCATGGGGGAAACGAGACCTGTGGGACCACTTCTACTTCTGAAAATGAAGGGGCCAGTGCACTATGAGCATACTTAAGTCAAATATGCAGCAAATTATTCGGGAAGTCTCGTCGCAGAGCATATTGGATCTCTAATTTGTAGCATGTGAATTTATGCTATGGGTTTTTAAAGCAGATTTCACCAATTGCAATGCAAATCGTTTAGCTATATCCTTAGCTTTTGATACATATTTTGTTATTGTGGATTTTCACTAATATCCCCATATGGGCGTTTCATAAATCAGCACTGTCGCCCCTTTAATTTCAAGACTGTGAAAACAGGGATCCTTAGCCTCAAGTAAAACCTAGAAGATTGTGCTACTTTTCAGTAATTGTTTTCTCACCCCCCCCAGTACTGGATTCCCAGCTACGCTACTCAGTACTACTGCTTAATGTTTTTATGCTGTTACCATTTCTGAGGGTGAGCTACATAGACACATAAGAGCACAAATTGCTTTTCTTTCTCTCCATTTAAAGCTTAGAGGGGAAAAATGGTGATTGATTCAGGTTACAAATAATAGCCAGAAATAGTGAAACATTTAATTAATACACATGACAGACTATTATGAAAACTGCCTGAAGCATTAGGTGCGCTTTAATTAACGTTAGGGCAACACCTAGATTTTTTGTTGTAAAACTGCTTTCTGTAGCATTATTAAGCCTTTCACAAGCAATATTTCAAGAGCTTTTCAAGTATTTTCTTTATTAATGAGTAGAGGAGAAAAAAAGTAGCTGCTGCTTCTATGGTTTAGTCCAAAATTAAATGTTTTCCCATATCTAAAGGATGGGGGATAACTTGCCGATCCCTGGGTTTGCTCACTGTGGTCCTAACAATCCTGGGTGCAGGGCCTCGCCATTTCTGGTAGTCTCATAGTCAATAAATGGAGCACAGGTCAAGTACGTGCAGGATTCTGATAATACTTTAAAGTTGCTAAGAAATCCCTGCGTGTATTATTTTAAAAAAAAAAATCTCTTGCTATTTTCTTTATTTAAATCTATTATTAAAACTCTCATATCACTCAGAATTATATATTACCAAAAACCTTCAGAAATGATCTCAGACCTATATTCCCACTTGCTAAAAAATGTTCAGATAATTATCAGCAGAGATGGGCGGACACCTGCATGTTCGGGTCAGGTGGGTTTGGTCAACCAGTTAAAAAAGAAAAGAAAAAAACAGGTACCAGAACAGTACCCGAACCCGGTCCCCATTCACGTGAATGGAGGGCCTGAACATGCAGTGTTTAACAAACACCTGATGTTCGGGCAGCCGATCCTGAACAGTAACTCGGGCTTCCTGGTGAAGTCTGTGTTCGGTGTCTATGCCCTAACTGTAGGTGTTCGGTACGGACGCCAAACTTTACTGTTCGGATTCGCCCATCTCTTATCAGTTTTCAAGTAACATATTAATCTTGGGGGAGAAATACTCATTTGCGCAACTACCTTTGAACATGAAAGAAAAGTTATTCCAGTTGTAAGGACTACAAACACCTGTCATGAACAGGGTAATGAATTATAAATATAGCAATTAACCAAATATCCTATGTAAAAACCTCGGTTAGCGATGAGGAATAGAATTTCTGATTAACTATCAGCATCCAAATAATGAAATATTAGACCGCTGATGAGATGGGAGACAAATTACAACACGTATAGCCTGTATTTAATTGGCTTACATTTACAGCTGTATTTGATCTTTCACAGATGTATAATAAACTGCATGATGGAGACGCACTGACTGTGGATATTGTGAAGTCTGTACTGAAATACCAGTTCCCTCTGGCTGATGTAGACCGTGTCCTGGGATTAAATTCTGAATATAGTCGCAATATAAAGGTTTGTACACTCATATAAATAAGGAAGTTTTAATTGCTTACTATTACATAATCAGCAGCACAAAGTAAAAAATGTTTGATGATAAAGTGGTATTTTAGACTTGGAGGTACAATATAGTCTAGTCTCAATGAAGCTCAATAAGTTATTTTATATGAAAAACCTCTTAGAGAAATAATTTGTAATATATTTTTTTCATCTCATTTTAGACGCTATAACTTTTTTTTTTGCTGAAGTAGTCTATAAGAACTTGATTTTTGTGGGTCAAGTTGTGTTTTCAATGGCTTCATCTTGGGGACATAATACCGTGTATACTTGAGTATAAGCCGACCTGAGTATTTACCGAGGCACCCAATTTTCCCACAGAAAACTGGGTAAACTTATTGACTCGAGTATAAGCCGGGTATGCATTGTCCCCTCATCCCTATCCCGGTATGCGTGTGGTTCCCCCCGTCCTGTCCTGCTCTGTGTGGCTCCCCCTGTTGTATGCATGGCTCCCCCTCCCATCCTTATATGCATGGTTCGGCTCCCTGGTCTCATCCTTGTATGCATGGCTCGGCTCCCTCGGTCCCATCCTTGTATTCATGGCTCAGCTCCCCCGGTCCCATCCTTGTATGCTCGGCTCCCCCCGGTCCCATCCTTGTATGCTCGGCTCCCCCCAGTCCCATCCTTGTATGCTCGGCTCCCCCCGGTCCCATCCTTGTATGTTCGGTTCCCCCGGTTCCATCCTTGTATGCATTGCTCCCCTGTCCACCCCCCATCATACTCACCCTCCTCGCTCCATCGCTGACTGTCCCTGCATCTCTATTGTCCCGGCACGGCAGTTCTTCATGAGCGGTCACGTGGTACTGCTCATTAAGGTCATGAATATGCGCTCCACGCCTATGGGAGTGGAGTTGCGTCCATATTCATGACCTTAATGAGTGGTACCACTTGACCGTTTAGCACAGGAACAGGAAAGAACTGCCGGCACCGGGTTAGAGATGCAGGGACGGAGGGTGAGTATTAATGTCATCTGGAAGCCGGCGTCACTGTGCTACGGCCGCCGGATCCCTTCTCCCCTGCCGGCTTTCTGGACCATGTGATGGAAATATATATCATATAATAATAATAATAATAATAATAATAATAATAATAATAATAATAATAATAATATTTATTTTTATATAGCGCTAACATATTCCGCAGCGCTTTACAGTTTGCACACAATTTCATCACTGTCCCCGATGGGGCTCACAATCTAAATATCCTATCAGTATGTCTTTGGAATGTGGGAGGAAACCGGAGTACCCGGAGAAAACCCACGCAAACACATAGAGAACATACAAACTCTTTGCAGATGTTGTCCTGGGTGGGATTAGAACCCAGGACTCCAGCGCCGCAAGGTTGCTGTGCTAACCACTGCGCCACCGTGCTGCCCATGTAGATCTCACTTGCGTATATACTCCTATATACTCATGTATACTCATATATCCACAGCTAATATATACACTATAATCCATTGCTTAAAATGGCTTACATAAACTGATATAAGCTAGACAGACTGTTTGGGGATTTCCAGCCATAAAGTGGAACAGCACCAGATGTACTAAATGGTGATCAGATGTCTCAACTTTGTCCTAGATGCAGACAGCTACATTTTAGTTGCTTAATCAGCATTCATATGTGCATTAATCACAATATTCTATATATATTTAGATAACCAATAACAGAGGAGCTAAACAATATGGTAATTAACTAACCACCCCCAGCCACCTCCTTTCTATATGCAATTATAAAACCATGTATGTACAATAAATCATCAGTATTGGTGGAATGTTATTGTCACAATGGTGCACACTGTCATTCTTGAGCGCTCAAAATACTCAGTCTTATTGGGAACGGCCGCAGCACACACAGGGATAGATTTATCCAAACCAAATTTCCGTAACACCATGACTCGTGTATAAGACGAGGGGGCACTTTCAGCACAAAAAAATATGCTGAAAATCTCAGCTTATACATGAGTGTATATACGGTAACTTGTTAGTTTTCTGTTCTTAAGTATTTTTATGCTGTTCATGCGAACATTAATAATGGATTAGCATCATTATGGTGATACCAAATAATCAACTATGGTGCCTTTTCCTCCTTAGCTCGAAATTTCCTTATGGAACTTGAAATCTCAAAAGTGGTAGGCACCTAGGCCATTAAGATTCTCAAAATATCCAAAATACCAGGTCCCGTTGGGTTGTTGACCTTCTACCATAATACATTCCTGGCTAATATTTTTAACATTATAAAATCCGTTACTCTATCGCATCCATCTTCCCAGTAGCCAAAATGGCAATGATCTATGAACCCAGTGACCACTCATAACACAGTAATGGGGAGGAGTGACTCCTGGAACACCCTTGACAGCCGATTAAGGGCAACATCCCTTCAGCAAATGTTGAGGTCTCTACATTGTTTCATATGCTTCATTTATTTTGTAGGGTCTGTGCCTTGTACTTCAGCTTTATGAAACTTTTTAGACTTACGGTACATATTTTTATGGGACTGAACAGCAATGCCTGGCACAGCTGCTACAAAATGGTACAAAATGTATGGAGCTGTGTCTAGTAAACAATCTGAGGGCACCTCAGTTGTCGGATCAATGTGTCCCCTTAAATGATGATATTGTAGGGATCGTGGGAGTTAGGCCCTTACCAGTCGCATGTTGTTGACTTATAACGAAAGATAAGTCATCAATATTCATGTCCTGAAAAAAAACTTGCTTTAGCTGTTAAGGAATTAGGAGACCATACTTTCAAGCTTGTACAGCTCCAGTAATTTATGCACAAGTCCTATTTGCAGTCACTGACTTTTAAAATATAGAGAAATAAAAATGGATTGTAGTTATTTATTTAGTTCTAAGAAAAAAAATTCTCAATGAACTTGTGAAAGCTGTAAACAAACATTATTGTTGAACTGATGCTCTATCCCTCCCTTCCTCATTAAAGACTTACATTGGGTTTACATTAACTGATGTGCAGCATTAACCCCTTAGCTACGAAGCCAATTTTAACCTTAATGACCAAGCCAAATTTTCTAAATCTGACCAATGTCACTTTATGTTGTAATAGCTCTGGACGCTTCAACGGGTCCCAGTGATTCTGAGATTGTTTTTTTTCGTGACATATTGTTCTTCATGCTAGTGGTCAAATTTGTTCAATGTGTCTTGTGGTTATTTGTGAAAATATCAGAAATGTGGTAAAAATGTTGAATATTTCTCAGTTTTCAAACTTTTAATTTCTATGCCCTTTAACCAGAGAGTTATGTCACTCATAATAGTTAATATGTAACATTTCCCACATGTCTACTTTACATCTGTTTCATTTTTGAAACCTCATTTTTTTGTTAGGCGCTTAAAAGGGTTGAAAGTTGTTCAGCAATTTCTCATTTTTCCAACAAAATTTACAAAACCATTTTGTTTTGGGACCACATCACATTTGAAGTGACTTTAAGGGGCCTATATAACAGAAAATACCCAGAAGTGTCACCATTCTGAAAACTGCACCCCTCAAAGTCCTCAAAACCACACTCAAGAAGTTTATTAACTTTTCAGGTGCCTCACAGGAACTTGTGGAAGGAAAAAATTACATTTTACTTTAGTGCCAAATTTTTTGTTTTTACAAGGTTAACAAGAGAAAATGGACCCCATGATGTGTTGTGCAATTTCTCCAGAGTACACCAATACCCCATATATGACGGAAAACTACTGTTTGTGCGCATGTCAGAGCGCGGAGGAGAAGGAGCATTGTTTGACTTTTTGAATGCAAGAATGGCTGGAATCGAGAGCGAATGCCATGTCACTTTTGGAGTGCCCCTGATATGTCCAAACAGTGTAAATCCCCACAAGTGACCCCATTTTGGATACTAGACCCCTCAGGGAATGTGTCTAGATATGTGGTGAGGTGCTTCCCAGAAGTTTATAATGTAGAGCCGAGAAAATAAAAAATGAAAATTTTCCTGCAAAAATGTACTTTTAGCCCCAAATTTCTCCGAGTACACTGATACCCCATATGTGGTGGGAAACTACTGTTTGGCTGCACAGCAGGGCTCAGAAAGGAAGGAATGACAGTTTGGAACCCATTATGTCATGTTTGGAGAGCCACTGATATTCCTAAACAGTAGAAACCTCCAAGTGACCCCGTTTTGCAAACTATACCCCCTCAAGGATTTTATCCAGGGCTATAAGTGAGCATTTCTCTTACCCCATGACGGCACTAACGAGAGAGAGGGATCCGCCCTCAGGGACAGGAAACCCACAGGTTAAAAAGGCGGGACCTCTCCTCCACCTCAGTTCGGTTTCCTGTCCCCGACGGGGAGCCCACAACTCACCATCCAGGAGTCCAGGGACCATCGGGCCGAGTTCAGGCAGCGGGGGGCCCTGCCACGGTTCAGGTGGATTCCTCCCTGAAGGCGCGTTCCGGGGTCGGCGGGCCTCGTGGATATGCGCGGAGGGGAGGCAGTGAAGAGGTTACCGAGCCTGCCTCTTCTCTTTTCAATGGAGTGGTCGGTAATAGGTAGCGGCGGCTACCTGGAGGTTTCCTCCGCCGGTCCATGAGGCGCACAGGGGGTGGTGACGCCGGTCACCGACAAGCGGCAAGACGCAGATTGCAGCGGCGGCTGCAGAAGCTCCGTCCCTCCTGTGAGCCGGCAAGTAGTGAGCGCGCGCGCGAGGCCGGCAACTTACTGCGCAGGCGCTGGGGTCACTTCCGGGGTCGGCGCAAGGTACCTCTGGGTAAACCGGAAGTTACCTGGCGCCGCTCTGTCAGCATAAAAAGGGAAAAAAAGGGGCATACCGCTGCTCAGTAATTACCACCATGAGTGGAATAGAGCAGTCGGTGAAAGAAATTTCACAGGCCCCTGTGACAAAGAATCCGAAGGAGCGCCATTCGTCACGGAAACCTACGCAGCGCAGCAGCTCAGGATCCCAGCGCAGCAGAGGCTCTGGTGGATCCAGGAGGGAGACGGTGGTTCAAGTGGAGGAGGCATCCTCAAAGCCACAGCCGGTATCTTCCTCACATTAGGAGGGTAAGTGACCTCCGTGAAAGTGTATATTCTAATAGGGGTTTATTGTTTCCTAGGGAAAGAAATGCCAAGGGAAAAGTAAACATAAAGTGTGCCCACTTTGTTCAGCAGATTTGCCAGATTCGTGGGTTAAAAAACTCTGTGCGTCATGTATTAAGAACACCATTGATGAGGAGGCACCAAGTTTCACATCTGAATTAAAAGATTTAATTAAAACCCAAGTAGCAGACGCATTAAAAAGCGTAAAAAACCGTAAAAGAAAACATAAAGAAAAATCTCCAGATTACAGCTCCAGCGAGGGAGATAGTACGAGTGGGGATTCTGATAGCTCTACAGCTTCATCATCCTCCTCTGCATCTTCAGAAAGCGGTCGCAACTGTTTCCCAATAGATGAAACGGATGCGTTGGTGAAAATGGTTAGGGCGACAATGGGTCTGGCAGATACTCGTTCCAAAAAATCTGTACAAGATCTTATGTTTAGTGGCCTGGAACAAAAGAAGTACAGAGTGTTCCCATTAAATGAAAAAATTCAAGCCCTTATAAAAAAGGAGTGGAAAAGACCAGACAAAAAAGTACTGTTAACACCCAAAAGGAAATACCCATTTGATGACCCAGCCTGCGCCTCATGGGGAAAAGCGCCAAAATTAGACGTCGCCATCGCGAAAGCCTCTAAAAAGTTCGCTCTGCCTTTTGAAGATATGGGGACCCTCAAGGAGCCTATGGATAAAAAGGCCGATGTCTTCCTAAAAGGGTCCTGGGAGGCCGCCAGCGGGGGGCTAAAACCCGGTATAGCTGCTACGTGTACAGCTAGAGCACTAATGGTCTGGCTGGATCATTTGGAGTCTCAATTAAAAAATAAAACCCCGAGAGAGTCTATACTAGACTCCGTGTCAGCGATGAAAGGGGCCGCTGCATATTTAGCAGATGCCTCAATAGACTCAGTTAGACTGACGGCAAGATCGGCTTCCTTCTCAAATGCGGCTAGGAGAGCATTATGGCTAAAGTGCTGGCCGGGGGACCTGCAAACTAAAGCTAAGTTGTGTTCCATTCCGTGTGAAGGTGAATATTTGTTCGGTCCCACCCTAGACGATGTCCTCGAAAAAGCGGTTGATAAAGAGAAAGCCTTTCCGGGATTCCTAAATCAATCTTATAGGCGGCCCTTTCGAGGAAGGAGGTTCACACAAAGACGCCCCCCAAAAAATCAAAAGGAGGGGTGGGAAGACAGAAAATTCAAAAGAGGAGGTTTCATGTTCAACAAGCCGGATAATAAAAAACAGCCACAATGAGGGTGTGCCCCAGGTAGGAGGGAGACTGACCCACTTTCTTCCAACCTGGGAAAAAATTTCTGGAAGTGCCTGGACTCTAAACATCATAAAGACGGGCCTAAAACTAAGCTTTCACACAATGCCACACAATCAGTTTGTGGTCACACCACGAAGAAAGTCAGAGATCGAGCAGCTGAGCATCCAGAGAGAAGTTCTCAGTCTTCTGGAGAAGAAAGTCTTACAGGAAGTTCCACAACAGGAAGAGACGAGGGGGTTTTATTCTCCACTCTTTCTTCGAACAAAACCGGACGGAACTTTCAGAGTAATTATAAATTTAAAACAACTAAACAGATACCTGATAATAGAAAAATTCAAAATGGAGACAATAAAATCATGTGTCAGATCCCTTATCCCGTCTTGTTTCATGACTGTTATAGACTTAAAGGACGCATACTATCATGTGCCAATCCATCCGGATTTCCGGAAATATCTCAGGGTTGCAGTAATGATACAAGGGGAACTGAAACATTACCAATACAAGGCTCTTCCGTTTGGTCTAGCCATTGCCCCGAGAGTATTCACAAAATTAATGGCGGAAGTAATGGCCCATATAAGGGAACAAAACATATTGATTGTGCCTTATCTGGACGACCTCCTAGTGATGGGCAGTTCCTCTCTACATTGCAGCCAGCAACTAAACAGAGTGATGGTAGCCCTATCGAATCTAGGATGGTTTCTGAACCTGGAAAAATCCAGGCTTATCCCATCTCAAGTACAGTTGTACTTGGGGATATTAATAGACTCAACAAAGCAAGAGTGTCGTCTGCCAGAAGAAAAAGTATCCAACATGATACATCTAGTGAATCAGTTGAGTATCTCTCCTCTGATCTCTCTAAGGAGAGCCATGTCCATACTGGGATCAATGACATCCTGTATCCCAGCGGTACAGTGGGCTCAGAGCCACTCGAGAGATCTCCAGTGGGAAATACTAAAGGCGGTATCCCACGCAGGAGGAAATTTAGAAAAGCAATTAAAAATATCCTCTCGGACAAAAACTTCCTTAGCTTGGTGGACAGACCCGTCCAATCTCAGGAGGGGGGTTCCATGGGTATGGCCGGTCTCGATAATCCTGACCACAGACGCAAGCCCTTGGGGGTGGGGGGCCCACCTAAACAGGCAAATTGCCCAAGGTCCTTGGTCAGTAGAAGAAAAAGACCTTACTTCAAACATGAAGGAGCTTTTAGCAGTTCAGTACGCCATCAATCATTTTTTAACTTCCCTCCGTTCCCACCACGTGAGAGTACTGACGGACAACAGGGTGGTAGTAGCATATTTAAACCATCAGGGAGGGACGAGGTCTCAATCCCTAATGAAAGTGACAAATTTCATCATGTCACAAGCAGAAGCCAACTTGTCCTCCCTGACAGCCCTTCACATAAAAGGGTCAGAAAATCAAACTGCAGATTTTCTAAGCAGAACCCAATTAAAACAGGGGGAATGGGAGTTAAATACAAGTATATTCAAACGCATAGTGGATCTTTGGGGGGCCCCGGATATAGATCTATTTGCAAACAATCAAAATCGGAAAACGGAGGCCTTCTGCTCGATAGATCCTCGGGGGAGTCCAGTGGCCATAGACGCGTTGTTAATTCCATGGAAATTCCATCTAGCTTATGTGTTTCCTCCGATAGCTCTAATTCCCTTAGTCTTGAAGAAAATCAGGGAAGACAGAGCCAAAGTGATACTGATAGCTCCGTTCTGGCCGAAAAGAGTATGGTTCCCATGGCTACGCCTAATGTCCATAGCGGATCCATGGGTACTCCCAGATATCCCAGACCTTCTGCATCAAGGGCCAGTGAATCACCCTCAAATAAAAAGTTTGCACATGACGGCCTGGCTTTTGAAAGGGAACTGTTAACAAAAAGGGGGTTTTCTTCAAATTTAATTTCTACCCTGCTGGCCAGTAGAAAACCTATAACTACCAGAGCCTACGGCAAAGTCTGGAAAAAGTTCCTCTCCACGTCAGGAGTTATCCTATCAAATCAGATGCCAATTCAGGAAATCTTAGAATTTCTTCAAAAAGGTTTAGAGAAAGGCCTAGCAACAAATACTCTGAAGGTTCAGATTGCAGCATTGGGTGCCCTTTACAACCAGGATTTGGCGGGGAATCACTGGGTAAAAAGATTTGTTAGAGCATCTACTAGGTCCAGACCAGTTATACATCTCACCGCTCCTCCCTGGGACCTGAACTTAGTCCTTTCAGCACTAACTAAAGCGCCGTTCGAACCTTTATCTCAGGCTTCACTAAAAATAATATCTTGGAAAACCTGTTTATTGGTGGCCCTAACCTCAGCTCGCAGGATTAGTGATCTGCAGGCCTTATCAGCCTACCCACCTCTAACACAAATATTAGATGACAGAGTAATCCTCAAAACTGACCCTTCTTACCTTCCCAAAATGGCATCAAAATTCCACAGATCTCAAGAGATAGCGTTACCATCTTTTTGCCCCAATCCAAAAAACAAAAAAGAGGAGGCTCTACACACTCTAGATGTAAAGAGATGTCTAACACACTATCTATCAGCCACAAGGGAGTGTAGAAAAGGGAGGGCTCTGTTTGTCTGCTTTCAGGGACCAAATAAGGGTCACAAGGCATCGAAAGCCACGTTGGCGAGGTGGGTAAGAGATGCCATCAAGATGTCATATACCTCTTCCGGAGAACAAGCTCCGGACACAATTAAGGCCCATTCAACCAGGTCGGTGGCAACCTCTTGGGCTGAACGTGGTGGAGCATCAATAGATCAAATATGTAGAGCAGCCACTTGGTCTTCCCCCTCTACATTCTTCAAGCACTATCAGCTTAATCTATCTTCTCCCTCAGACTTAACTTTTGGTAGGAGAGTTCTTGAGGCAGTAGTCCCACCCTAAAATTTTTCATTCTTTGAAATTCTCTCGTTAGTGCCGTCATGGGGTAAGAGAATATCGTAGTTACTTACCGATAACGGTATTTCTCTGAACCCATGACGGCACCTGTATATTCCCTCCCTTCACGTATGGGTGTCCACACTACTTATAAATTAAGTCACGAGGTGTGCATAAAAAAAAAAAAAAAAAAAAAAAGTGTATATATAGAGGAGCTTATATAAGTTATACAGTTATATTTTGTTGTGTAAAAATAACCAATTAAGTTACAGCAGAAATTCCCTGCAAGGCTCTGTAAACCAACTGAGGTGGAGGAGAGGTCCCGCCTTTTTAACCTGTGGGTTTCCTGTCCCTGAGGGCGGATCCCTCTCTCTCGTTAGTGCCGTCATGGGTTCAGAGAAATACCGTTATCGGTAAGTAACTACGATATTTGAACCCACACAATACTTGATAACATTGTCGTCATACTGAAAATGTTTAATTTTTTTTTCTCAAAAATATTATTTTAACCTCAAATTTGTAGTTTTCACAATGAATAGTAGATGAAAATAGACTCCATAATTTGTTAGTCATATTTTCCTGAACGCGACTAGACCCCATATGTGGTCAAAAACTTGGGCACATGACAGGGCTGGGAAAGTAAATTGTGCCATTTGTATGGGAATAGATTGTGAATACAATGTTGCATTTGAAGAGCCCCTGACATGTGAAAACAGCAGAAACCCCCACAAGTTCCCCCATTTTGGAAACTAGATCCCTCAAGGAATTCATCTAGGGGGGGAAAAAGAGCATTTTTTACCTACAGGTGATTCACAAACCTTTATAACATTTAGATGTGATAACAAAAATTTAAATTTTTTTTCCACTAAAATACCGTATATACTGGAGTATAAGCCGACCCAAGTATAAGCCGACCCCCCCTAATTTTGCCACAAAAAACTGGGAAAACTTATTGACTCTAGTATAAGCATAGGGTGGAGAATGCAGCAGCTACCGGTGAATTTCAAAAATAAAAATAGATGCTCCATACCATTCATTATTGCCCCATAGATGCTCCATATAAAGCTGTGCCATATATAATGCTCCATACCATTGATTATTGCCCCATAGATTATCCATATATAGCTGTGCCATATAGAATGCTCTGCACCGTTCAGTTGGGCCCCATAGACTCTCCACATAAATCTGTGCCCTATATGCTCTGCACCATTCAGTTTGGCCCCATAGATGCTCATTATAAAGCTGTGCCATATAATGCTCTGCACCGTTCAGTTTGGCCCCATAGATGCTCATTATAAAGCTGTGCCCTATATGCTCTGCACCGTTCAGTTTGGCCCCATAGATGCTCCACATAAATCTGTGCCATATATAACGCTGCTGCTGCTGCTGCAATAAAAAAAATAAAACACATACTCACATTTCTTGCTTGCAGCTCCCCAGCGTCCGGTCCCGGCGTCTCTCCGCCTTTACTGATCAGGCAGAGGGTGGCGCACACACTATATGCGTCATCGTGCCCTCTGACCTGCACAGTCAGAGCGGAGAGACGCCAGGAAGATGGAGCGGCGCCCGGCGTGTGGATCGCGGACAGGTAAATATGACATACTTACCTGCTCCCGGCGCGGTCCCTGGCTCCTTTTCCTGGACAGCTGGTCTTCGGTGCCGTAGCCTCTTCCTCTATCAGCGGTCACCGTTACCGCTGATTAGAGTAATGAATATGCGGCTCCACCCTTATGGGAGTGGAGTCCATATTCATAAGTTTAATGAGCGGTCCCACGTGACCGCTGACCAGGGGAAGAGCTGCGGCACCCGAAGACAGTGTGACAGGCAGGGAGAGCGCCAGGATCGCCGGGACTAGGTAAGTATGCCTCAGCGCCCTCTCCCCACCCCAACCCCACCCCACCCGCCGACCCTGCCACAGACCGTGACTCGAGTATAAGCCGAGAGGGGCACTTTCAGCTCAAAAATTTGGGCTGAAAATCTCGGCTTATACTCGAGTATATACGGTACTGTTTTAGTGCAGAAATTGAACCCCAAAATTTGTGCAATTTCTCCCAAATGTGGCAGTACCCTATATGTGGTTATACACTAGTGTTTAAGGACACGGCAAGGATGTGATGGGAAGGAGCGCTACTTGGCTTTTAGAATGTAGATTTTGTTTGAATAGATTGTGGGCTCCATTAGCTGAGCCCCTGAGGTGCCAGAACAGCAGAAACCCCACCTCAGGTGACCCTATATTGGAAACTTCACTATCTTAAGGAATTCATCTTGGGGTGTAGTGAGTATTTTAAACTCCTAGGTGCCTCACAGAATTTTACAGCATTGAGACGAGGAAATGTGACATTAGTGGTTAAAACATAATTTTTGTATTTGCTGCAAACTTATGAGGCACACATGGGTTAGAAGGTGAAACTGGCCCCCTATAATTTATTACGCAAATTCTCCTGAACGTGGTGATGCCCCATATGTCATGAGAAATTACTGTTTGGCCAGACATCAGGGCTGAGAAGGAAGGAGCGCTATTTGGCTTTTAGAGCACAATTTTTTATAAAATAGTTTGCTTGTGACATTTGGGAGCCCCAAAGGTGCCAGAAAATCAGAAAAATCCTATAAGTGACCTCTTTATAGAAATTGCACCTTTCAATGAATTCATCTACGGCTGCAGTGACTATTTTGTAACGCTGTTTTGGGAAATCTACATGGAAACCCCGACGTAAGCGCTCAATGGAAGGTGCAGGATAAATGTGAGCCGAGCCTTGTTTCGATTTTTGGGAGGTAGAATAGACAGCAGTACAGGAATAGTTCTTATTTTTATTTTTTCACAGTTCACCGATCAGTGTTGAGGTGGATTCATTCTTCGGGTGGGTGCAATTACAGCGATAACAGACTTAGATTGTTTTTTTTTTTTTTTACAGTTTGCTGCTATCGCACAGTAAAAATGCTTTTTTTTTTTCATGTACAGCTGACACCCACTGGAATTGCGGAAGCCTTTCGGGGGTATTCCCTTATTTATTATGAGTGAATCAGGCCCCTTAATGACTGCTGTTTTAATGCGTATCGGCGGTTAAGTGGCTACACAAAAAATAGTTACCTATCCGCATTCGTTTAATATTATGTTTCAACAGCCAAACCATGCTTCAGATGCACGCTGAGCGATCTATAATAGATTGTTCAGTGCGCATAGGTTGCTACTATGTAAACAGGACTCAGGCTGCCGAGAGTGATGATCTATTGTGCAACAGAAAAGATAATTTTTAATGATTAGCGAGCATTTTGCATGTTTATTGGGTGATTGTGAGACTATTTACACTGTAAGATTATCACAAAACGAGCATTCCTAGAAACTCTCATTCACGGTAATCATTCAGTGTAAATGGATTTTTAGTTAAAATCCTCAAAGGCCTAAAAACAAGATATAGCTCCTTGTTTCACGGTCCCTTTACTGCAGTCAGAAGATGGCATCTTGAGATCTGTTTAATTTTCGCAGTCATTCATTTCGAACTCATTCAGCCTTCAGTTTATGCAACATTGGACCATAGCTGGGTGAAAATTGAATATCATATTGTAAAATTATTGCTTGTTGACTCCGTTTGGAAGTATTTTGGCATTTAATGATTATTTAAGATTCCTGAATAGTGATGAGCGAATATACTCGTTACTCGAGATTTCTCGAGCATGCTCAGGGGTCCTCCGAGTATTTTTTTTTTTAGTGCTTGGAGATTTAGTTTTCCTTGCAGCAGCTCGAGTAACGAGTATATTCGCTCATCACTATTCCTGAATCATTAACATTGAGTGGTCCAAGGTACTGTATATGGCTGTAGAGTCGTGTAGACTGCTCCTTCTCAAGTCGTTCTTGCCATGCAAGCTGCATCTTGCTGCTTCTCTCTGCAAGTAATCTGATAGCTGACAGTGAAGTCATAGACCTCATTGTTAAGAAATTCTAATAATAAAGAAGATAGATGGCACATTCTAGAGATTAGTCTTTCATTCCTCTGCCTTTGGCATTTGGAGAGGGGTCTGGAGTGGGAGGTGGCGTCTAATTTATGATTTTGTACTACAAGCAAACTGTTGGTTAGGGAAACATTAGTTAGGCATATTAAACCACGTTTTAGATGTGTTTGATGAAGTTTCATTATTGTTTCCCAGCTGTTAATTGCCTCATCAGGATGCAAGGCAGTTCATCAGAGAAATGCCTACAAAATGTGCACATTAATAATAAGTTTACGGTTTGTAACTGCTTTTCTACTTATTTTGTATGTTTTATTGATGATTTATGCGATATTATCTTTTTTAGGTTGAGATACTCCTAACTAAGTTTCATATTTTGTTACCTTTGGTGGGTAACAGACAAATAGTGATAATTTGTAAGATGGTCTGCCAATGTAGCCTTAGGGCTCAATGAAATAAGCATTTATTCAGTTTGCTCAAATAGTGTTCCATGTGCAACTGGGTGCTATTATTCCTTTCTTATAAATGATGAGGAGTCTCTCGAGTCGTATACCTTTTATATTGATTTTCACAGAACATAATAGCTCTGCTTAAAAAGAATGTTTATTATTTTGCTAATTAAAAGCTATAGTGAAACATATTTCCTTTTATGATGTTTTTTTTTCTGAATACGGTATATATATATTTATTTTCCCGATTTGGGTGAGCACAGGTGAAAGCCATTTCCAGTGATTTGTTTCACAGTAAGCACCTAGACATGAAAACTCAGAAGAATATCTACATAATGATGAATATTGGGACTGATTTACCTTATATATGATGAGGGAGATTGATCAAGCTAAGAGCGCCAGAAAATTCTTTCATGACATGCATCATATTTATTATGAGTTTTAAGTGTCAGATGGTTGGCGTGCACTCAGTCTTTTATGCAAAGTGCTGGTGTAAAGGAGTGTATAACCCCTTTCAACCAAAGCAAACTCACAACACTCTTATTTCAGGTCATGCAATCGTTTATTATCAGTGTAGGCAGACACGCGTTAAAAGGGCACGGATACTGGAAGTTTTATCTTGTGTTATTGTTTATTTTTAATATGAGTTCTAGACTCCTTGTGTCTTTCCTTGCAAAGGGGTCTATACTTGCTGAAGAGGTGCACAAAGTAAGCCACCTATTGGGTAGTGTGAACTAGACTGTTTTTTAAAATATATAAAATTTATCAGAGTTAAAGGGAACCTGTCACCCCCCCCACCCCCTCGGGCCTATTAAAGTAAAAGAGCCACCTACAGCAGCACTAAGGCTGCATTCTGTGAAGGTGGCTCTTATGTTTATTATCCCTAAGAACGCTGAAATAATGAGTTTTATAAATTTCACGCCATACCTCTATTGAGTCAGGGAGGTTTGTTTTCTCCCTCTAACTCAACCGCCTCGCAGCCGTCCATCATGCCCCTCTTGCCTCGGGCGCCTCCTCTCTTTCTCATGACGTCACCGGCGCCTGTACTCTGCAATTATTTCAGCGTTCTTAGGGATAATAAACATAAGAGCCATCTTCTCAGAATGTAGCCTTAGTGCTACTGAAGGTGGCTGCACTGCCGGGTACCCTAGGGTGTGCCAGCCCTTTTGGCTTCGCTTGTTTCTGTGTTACTTCACACAGGCTGAAGTTTTGCAGAGCCTCCTGCTCTGCCAGGTTGCAAACAAAAACTGACACACCCAACTCTGTGCTGCTGGGTTTTTACAAGGAACCTGTGGCCATAGGCCACTTAGAAGACCTGGCCGGGAGGAAGCAGACTGCATCACTACCATCCTGTAGTCCACTCCAAAAAAAAAATTAAAAAAAAGCACATGGCAGGTCTTCATAAATTTGCCTTTGGCAAATGGCTTATTTTATTTTGCATTGCAAACACAGCTATGCCTGTGACTTCAGTGCACTCCCGCGGACTCAATACACCTGTGCGCATCCTCGGGGACACATAGCGACCCTTGCATATAACGCCGGTCACTGCCTCCCAACAGATATAGCCAACTTTACCTTTACACTTAGCATCATACATAACATGTTTAGGGGACTACAGTAATTGGCACTGCAGGGCTCTAATGGTCTACATAAAAACTGTGATCATTTCAGGATAGCCAAAGCAATAATTTTTTACATTCTTAATGAAGTTCATTGGCAAGCTCCTGAATACTAAAGGGCCAGGAACCCAAATAGAGCAGATGATGGCAGAAATCTCTTCTTGGTAAAGAATAACCCCTTTACAACATCCAACCATGTCAAGAACAGAAGGCAGAATAGACTTGGCCATAGCTGTATTTTAAAAGTCCATACCGCCCTAGGAACCAAGATTGAATATGCCCCTGTGTTGTCAATGAAGGTAATTTTCCTTGCAAGCATTTTTTTATTTTGTGTGCAAATATGATATAGCCTTATACAGTCATGGCCACAAGTATTCACACCCCTGCAATTCTGTCAAATAATACTGGGAAATATCCCCACTGCATCACAATCCTCACCTTTTCCATGTAGAATCCATAGAAATTAATATCATGTTATGCCCAGAATGACCAGGCTTTTTTTCAGGTTGCATGTCTCGTAGTTGTTCGACAGCCGCGACACATGCAGGAATTGCCTAACTAACAGGTGATCCCCACATGTGTTGCGACTAACAGCCATGAGACATGCAGGCGCGAAGACTCAAACATATTATTCGAGTACACGTTATCTGAACACGTTCACTCATCACTAATACTTGAGTATTTCTGTTCATCTTCTGTCCTACTCATCCACCACATGATAGATTGTAAGAACAACACTGCATCGTGCCATTTAAAGAGACCTTATCCAATGCGACCACACAGTCTATTAAAATATATATATATATATATATATATATATATATATATATATATATATATATTCTTCTAAGGTCCGTTTCCGTCTGTAACGGAAATCCTGCGTCGCTGATTGGTCGCAGACAGCCAGGTGTGACCAATTAGCGATATTGGCGAGGGATTTAAACACCGCTTGCCCGACCAGCCGCAACCAAACAGCGACAGGCGCAGTCTAGCCGCGAATTGGCGTGGCATTTGAACCACGTTTCACTGATTGGTCGCGCCTGGCCGGCCGCAACCAATCAGCGATATTGGTGCAGAATTTAACCCCCACTCTCAGCGCGACGTACATACATACATACTTACATATTCTAGAATACTGATGCGTTAGAATCGGGCCACCATCTAGTGTTAAATATACAGTACAGTCGAAAAGTTTGGACACACCTTCTCATTTAAAGATTTTTCTGTATTTTGTATGACTATGAAAATTGTACATTCACACTGAAGGCATCACATCTATGAATTAACACATGTGGAATTATATACTTAACAAAAGTGTGAAACAACAGAAATTGTCTTATATTTTCTAGGTCCTTCAAAGTAGCCACCTTTTGCTCTGATGACTGCTTTGCACACTCTTGGCATTCTCTTGATGGGCTTCAAGAGGTAGTCACCGGGAATGGTCTTCCAACAATCTTGAAGGAGTTCCCAGAGATGCTTAGCACTTGTTGGCCCTTTTGCCTTCACTCTACCGTCCAGCTCACCCCAAACCATCTCAATTGGGTTCAGGTCTGGTGACTGTGGAGGCCAGGTCTTCTGGCGTAGCACCCCATCACTCTCCTTCTTGGTCATATAGCCCTTACACAGCCTTGAAGTGTATTTGGAGTAATTGTCTTGTTGAAAAATAAATGATGGCCCAACTAAACGCAAACCGGATGGAATAGCATGCCACTGCAAGATGCTGTGGTAGCCATGCAGGTTCAGTATGCCTTAAATTTTGAATAAATCCCCAACAGTGTCACCAGCAAAGCACCCCCACACCATCACACCTCCTACTCCATGCTTCACGGTGGGAACCAGGCATGTAGAGTCTATCTGTTCACCTTTTCTGCATCATACAAAGACGTGGTTGGAACCAAAGATCTCAAATTTTGACTCATCAGACCAAAGCACAGATTTCCACTGGTCTAATGTCCAGTCTTCGTGTTCTTTAGCCCAAACAAGTGTCTTATGCTTGTTGCCTGTCCTTAGCAGTGGTTTCCTAGCAGCTATTTTACCATGAAGGCCTGCTGCACAAAGTCTCCTCTTAACAGTTGTTGTAGAGATGTGTCTGCTGCTAGAACTCTGTGTGGCATTAACCTGGTCTCTAATCTGAGCTGCTGTTAGCCTGCGATTTCTGAGGCTGGTGATTCGGATAAACTTATCCTCAGAAGCAGAGGTGACTCTTGGTCTTCCTTTCCTGGGGCGGTCCTCGTGTGAGCCAGTTTCTTTGTAGCGCTTGATGGTTTTTGCCACTGCACTTGGGAACACTTTCAAATTTTTCCCAATTTTTCGGACTTACTGACCTTCATTTCTTAAAGTAATGATGGCCACTCGTTTTTCTTTACCTAGCTGCTTTTTTCTTGCCATAATACAAATTCTAACAGTCTATTCAGTAGGACTATCAGCTGTGTATCCACCAGACTTCTGCACAACAGAACTGATGGTCCCAACCCCGTTTATAAGGCCGACGTCACACTGGCGACTTTTACGGACGTATGAGCGCAGAAAAATACATCCGTAAAATACGCATAACACACGTCCCAATGATTTTCTATGGCCCAGCTCCTATCAGCCGTATTTAACGGTCCCATATTATACGGTCTTCTACGGCCGTAGAAAATCGCAGCATGCTGCGTTTGTCACCGTATTGCGCAAAAAAATCGCCAATGAAGGTCTATGGGGGCGAAAAAATGCGGATTGCACACGGACCAGCAGTGTGACTTGCGAGAAATACGCAGCGGTGTTAGAGAGAAAAGCCAGCAATTCAGTGCGGTGTACAGTAAAATCACACTGACAGCTTACAATAGAATAGGTAGAATAAATGTGTACACATAAAATAGGTGTATGTATATGTATATATATATATATATATATATATATATATATATATATATATATATATATATATATATATATATATATATATATATATGTATATATGTATATATGTATATATGTATATATGTATATATGTATATATTGTATATATTGTATATATGTACAGCGGGGCAAAAAAGTATTGTCAGTCAGCAATAGTGCAAGTTCCCCCATTTAAAAAGATGAGGCGTCTGTAATTTACATCATAGGTAGACCTCAACTATGGGAGACAAACTGAGAAAAAAAAATCCAGAAAATCACATTGTCTGTTTTTTTTAACATTTTATTTGCATATTATGGTGGAAAATAAGTATTTGGTCAGGAACAAAATTTCATCTCAATACTTTTGTAATACATCCTTTGTTGGCAATGACAGAGGTCAAACGTTTTCTGTAAGTCTTCACAAGGTTGCCACACACTGTTGTTGGTATGTTGGCCCATTCCTCCATGCAGATCTCCTCTAGAGCAGTGATGTTTTTGGCTTTTCGCTTGGCAACACGGACTTTCAACTCCCTCCAAAGGTTTTCTATAGGGTTGAGATCTGGAGACTGGCTAGGCCACTCCAGGACCTTGAAATGCTTCTTACGAAGCCACTCCTTCGTTGCCCTGGCGGTGTGCTTTGGATCATTGTCATGTTGAAAGACCCAGCCACATTTCATCTTCAATGCCCTTGTTGATGGAAGGAGGTTTGCACTCAAAATCTCACGATACATGGCCCCATTCATTCTTTCATGTACCCGGATCAGTCGTCCTGGCCCCTTTGCAGAGAAACAGCCCCAAAGCATGATGTTTCCACCACCATGCTTTACAGTAGGTATGGTGTTTGATGGATGCAACTCAGTATTCTTTTTCCTCCAAACACGACAAGTTGTGTTTCTACCAAACCGTTCCAGTTTGGTTTCATCAGACCATAGGACATTCTCCCAAAACTCCTCTGGATCATCCAAATGCTCTCTAGCAAACTTCAGACGGGCCCGGACATGTACTGGCTTAAGCAGTGGGACACGTCTGGCACTGCAGGATCTGAGTCCATGGTGGCGTAGTGTGTTACTTATGGTAGGCCTTGTTACATTGGTCCCAGCTCTCTGCAGTTCATTCACTAGGTCCCCCCGCGTGGTTCTGGGATTTTTGCTCACCGTTCTTGTGATCATTCTGACCCCACGGGTTGGGATTTTGCATGGAGCCCCAGATCGAGGGAGATTATTAGTGGTCTTGTATGTCTTCCATTTTCTAATTATTGCTCCCACTGTTGATTTCTTCACTCCAAGCTGGTTGGCTATTGCAGATTCAGTCTTCCCAGCCTGGTGCAGGGCTACAATTTTGTTTCTGGTGTCCTTTGACAGCTCTTTGGTCTTCACCATAGTGGAGTTTGGAGTCAGACTGTTTGAGGGTGTGCACAGGTGTCTTTTTATACTGATAACAAGTTTAAACAGGTGCCATTACTACAGGTAATGAGTGGAGGAAAGAGGAGACTCTTAAAGAAGAAGTTACAGGTCTGTGAGAGCCAGAAATCTTGTTTGTTTGTTTGTTTCTGACCAAATACTTATTTTCCACCATAATATGCAAATAAAATGTTAAAAAAAAGACCATGTGATTTTCTGGATTTTTTTTTTCTCAGTTAGTCTCCCATAGTTGAGGTCTACCTATGATGTAAATTACAGACGCCTCTCATCTTTTTAAGTGGAGGAACTTGCACTATTGCTGACTGACTAAATACTTTTTTGCCCCACTGTATGTATGTATGTATATGTATGTATGTATGTATGTATGTATATATATATATATATATATATATATATATATATATATATATATATATATATATATATATATATATATATATATATATATTCATTCTCATTGAGACACATATATGTATATATATTATTTCATCCAGCGCTGGATAGCTTTAATGCCGGTAATTCAATTGCTGGCTTTTGCTATCTCCTTCCTAAACCCGACATGATATGAGACATGGTTTACATACAGTAAACCATCTCATATCCCCATTTTTTTTTTCCATATTCCCACTACTAATGTTAGTAGTGTGTATGTGCAAAATACAAAAAGCGTGGGAAAATATTCTGAAAAGTTCCCACGCTCGAATTCATGAGGACAACCAGCAGAGGGCGCATCACCGCGAATGAAGGGAACTACAGGTCATTGACCTAGTTTCCATTCATTCGCTGGGGTTTTACAGGCAGGAGCACAGCTGCATTATAGCAGAGCTCCTGCCTGTAAAATAATTTAACCCCTTCAGATGGATTTACATCGTGGGACGTGACAGATCATCGGAAGGTATGAGATAGTTGTTTTTTTATTTTTCCTTTGTTACAGAGCAAGGGTCTTCAGGTGGATTACCAGGATAAAATATTCCAACAACCTGTGTTTTTATTTCATTAAAAGACTTTGTAATAATGTGTGTGTGTGTTTTAACCATTTCATACAATTGGATTAATAATGGATAGGTAGCAATAGTAAACACGGCACTCAAGGCTTCTTGGTGGTGCACAAGTTAGGTATCCAACCCGTCAAATATAAGCAAAAAAATACTTGGCACTCAGGAGATCTTATTTGCAAGGCAAAAGATTCATTTTATTCGGTGCATCCAGTTCAAAATTAAACGTTTTCGGTCTAATCACAGGACCTTCATCAGAAACAGTTTTGAATACTGAAATACATGTACAAAGGAACAAAAAAAGTTCTTTAGACAAAATCCATGATGCACAGTACAAATATAGACATGATACATAAGTCCATGAAACGAAGAAAAAAAAGTGCACTTACCCGTGTATGTAAAAAGTCACAACTTTATTCGGACACCATTACAGTAAATTTCAGGGAGAGTGTAGAAAAAATGCGGACAACGATCGTTTCGTGCCTCAGCACTTCAACGGGTCCAAACACTGAGAGGAAATAGGGTGGGTCTATATCAGCATAAGCTGAAAGGTGCTGCCCCTCCTATTACTCCTCCTGTCGACAATGTGAACCAATCACCTATATCACAAATGTGAAGACATTAATTACAAAAACACATTTAAAAATAATTTAAAAACAATGCCACCAAAGATATAAATCTGAAATATAACATTGCAATGAATTTTATAATAACTTTTCAGAGGAAAACTGCCATGTCGATCCTTTCATTTAAACCTAGGGGGCCTACAGCGTCTGCACGCATGATCCATCTCCCTTCTTTTTGGAGTAACAAGCGCTGCAAGTCTCCACCTTGTTTTGGTAAGGAAACCTGTTCCAACCCCGCAAAACGTAAGGAATGTATATTACCATCGTGTTCATTTCTTACATGGTTAATAAACCTTGGGACCCCTTTGCCTGTTCTCACCGAATTAAAGTGTTCTCTTATTCTTTTGAACAACGGCCGGATTGTCTTGCCTATATAATAAAAGCCACATGGGCAAAAAATAACATATACAATATGAGTGGACCTGCATGAAATGAAATCTCGAACCGTATGTTGGATGGGGCCAATTTTAACATAGGTGCCTGTCAGATGGTATTTACAAAAATTACAATGGCCGCATTTAAAATTTCCTTTAGATGTATTTGATGTGAGCCAATTATCCCGATCTGAGGAGAACCTATTTCGCACTAACAGATCCCTAATATTTCTGCTACGTCGACATGCAAATAAAGGCCCCCTATCTGTCATTTCTTTCAAGTCAGTGTCCCGACCTAGGATATGCCAGTTTTTACGAATTACTGATCTAATTATTGAATCCATAGGTCCAAATTCAAAACAAAAAACAAAACTTTTTTCTTTTTTTGTGGACCTGACACGGGAGTTATCATATATATATCTATACTCGCAGCTCTATTTAAAGCCTCGTCTAGGACCGAATGCGGATACCCTCTTTTTGAAAACCTCTTATATAGTTCTTCTGATTGCCGTTTAAATCCCACTAGACTATTATTAATCCTTTTTACCCGTAAAAACTGGCTGTAGGGCAGGGATTTTTTTGTGTAGAGGGGATGAGCACTATTATAATGAAGCAGAGCATTTGTTGCAGAAGGTTTTCGGTATGTCTCTGTGTGAATTCTACCATCAATAACCGTGAGCTTGACATCTAGGAATACTAATTCATTTCTTCCAAACTGAGACGTGAACTTCATACCCATGGTGTTGGATGTCTCAAGATAATCCACAAATTGTGTGAAGGTGTTACTATCACCATCCCACACCATGAATACTTCGTCCACAAATCTCACAAAAAACTTTGTGTCTCAAAAAGGGATTTTTTTGTGGAATATATATATTCCTCTTCTAATCTGGCCAAGAAAAGATTTGCTAGGGTGCAAGCAACTGGAGTGCCCATTGCCACCCCCTTAATTTGTTTATACCAGGTGTCATCGAACTGAAAGGCATTATGTTCGATAATAAAGGACAGACCCTCACAGATGAAGGAAATGGTTCCCGCATCCGTAGGGGTATTCCTTAAGATCATATCAATTGTTTCGACTCCCATTTTCTGGGGAATTCTGGTATAAAGACTTTCAATGTCTATTGAGGTCAAACAAAAACCTTCCTGCCAGATAAAATTATTTATTGTACCTAAAAAATCTCCGGTGTCTTTTATAAAGGAAGGAATATCACGTAAAAGGGGGCGTAACAACCAGTCTAAATAGGCAGACAAAGGTTCTGTAAGGGATCCCACCCCTGACACTATAGGGCGGCCTGGTGGCCGTGTTAGTGATTTGTGGACCTTCGAATTTTGTGGTACCAATGAGGTTTTCTGGGATAATCTGGTAATAGCTTATTTGCCTGTTTTTCTGAAAAAACTTTTTTCTCCACATACTGCCTTAAAAAAGATCGTAAAATGCCCTTAAATTTAAATGTGGGATCTCCCTTTAATTTTTCATATGTGTGAGACTCAGACAATTGTCTTAAAGCTTCTTCTTTGTAATAGTCTCTAGTAAGTAGAACCGTATTTCCTCCTTTGTCCGCAGAACGGATTATTGTATCTGACCAACCCTGGATCTCTTTCAGGGCTCGTGTTTCTCCTGCTGATAAATTGGTCGGAGTCTTTTTGTATAGCAACGCTTCCCTTGCCGAAAGGGAAGTGAGTTTATTCTGGACTAACAACTCTTTAAAGTCGTATGTTGACAGTGGACGGGTTCTCCGAGGACTGAGAGTCATTAAGGAAATGTCACAATTTAAGGATAATGCACCATTTGTTCAAGAATGGGAAAAGATCCTTTTACGTTGTTCCCAGGATTTATTACAACTTGTACTAAAACAGAACATTGCAAATTATGAGATGGTTAAATCAGAATTGAATAAAACGAAAGAGGAATTAAAAGCTAGATTGTCTGAACCACAATGGAATATTACGGATAAAAAATTGGATACTAAATTAATTCTCTTGCAAAACGAAATAAAACAAAAAAAAGCGACAAATTCATACGCGATAAAAATGATTTCGAAACAGGTAAAATCTTTACATGGAATAAAGGACATCAAACTTGGAACACCCGGAGATTCCAAAAAAAACCATATCAGAAAAAAGGCCCTGCATGGAGAAATCGGAATAACAAAAAAGACTATTTAACCACTGATTCTGATTCGAGTGCCACTGAGGAATTTGGTAGTACATCTACAAATCCCCCTTCTGCACAATCAGCGTCCCCTTTAGACGCAGGACGCGTCGTGGGGGTAGGAGAAATGGTAGAAAAAAATCTACGCAAAAGGAAACAGGTCTCTTGGAGACCGATGTAGGAGAGACCAATACTATCATTAACCTTACAAATCATGTATTAAAAGAGGAACATATCTCAGTACTTTCGAAAGGTCTTAATTTCTGTTTACCGGCAGAATTTAATCTGGTGGATTTCAAGATTGATTTATTCAAGGCCACCAGGAAAATCCATTTGTTTAAATCTTATAATACAAATAAAAATAAAAATATTAAAACACAACAACAAACTCCAGTAGAGATCTTGCCTGGAGAAATACCATGTCAGATAGGCCCTTTGGGGTTTATGGTTGAAGAAAACAATGAAGATATACAGGAGGATGCCAGGACACTTTTAAGCCTCACGGATCCGAGTCCTATTGACTATAATCGAAAAGACATACCCCATGCACCCTTTACTAGAGGTGTGAAGTCCACATATATGCCACAGACATCCCCTGGTAATCTTGTGGATGTCTTTGAGACTCCGGTTCTAAAAGAGATTGAAGCGTTGCTATACAAAAAGACTCCAACCAATTTATCAGCAGGAGAAACACGAGCCCTGAAAGAGATCCAGGGTTGGTCAGATACAATAATCCGTTCTGCGGACAAAGGAGGAAATACGGTTCTACTTACTAGAGACTATTACAAAGAAGAAGCTTTAAGACAATTGTCTGAGTCTCACACATATGAAAAATTAAAGGGAGATCCCACATTTAAATTTAAGGGCATTTTACGATCTTTTTTAAGGCAGTATGTGGAGAAAAAAGTTTTTTCAGAAAAACAGGCAAATAAGCTATTACCAGATTATCCCAGAAAACCTCATTGGTACCACAAAATTCGAAGGTCCACAAATCACTAACACGGCCACCAGGCCGCCCTATAGTGTCAGGGGTGGGATCCCTTACAGAACCTTTGTCTGCCTATTTAGACTGGTTGTTACGCCCCCTTTTACGTGATATTCCTTCCTTTATAAAAGACACCGGAGATTTTTTAGGTACAATAAATAATTTTATCTGGCAGGAAGGTTTTTGTTTGACCTCAATAGACATTGAAAGTCTTTATACCAGAATTCCCCAGAAAATGGGAGTCGAAACAATTGATATGATCTTAAGGAATACCCCTACGGATGCGGGAACCATTTCCTTCATCTGTGAGGGTCTGTCCTTTATTATCGAACATAATGCCTTTCAGTTCGATGACACCTGGTATAAACAAATTAAGGGGGTGGCAATGGGCACTCCAGTTGCTTGCACCCTAGCAAATCTTTTCTTGGCCAGATTAGAAGAGGAATATATATATTCCACAAAAAATCCCTTTTTGAGACACAAAGTTTTTTGTGAGATTTGTGGACGAAGTATTCATGGTGTGGGATGGTGATAGTAACACCTTCACACAATTTGTGGATTATCTTGAGACATCCAACACCATGGGTATGAAGTTCACGTCTCAGTTTGGAAGAAATGAATTAGTATTCCTAGATGTCAAGCTCACGGTTATTGATGGTAGAATTCACACAGAGACATACCGAAAACCTTCTGCAACAAATGCTCTGCTTCATTATAATAGTGCTCATCCCCTCTACACAAAAAAATCCCTGCCCTACAGCCAGTTTTTACGGGTAAAAAGGATTAATAATAGTCTAGTGGGATTTAAACGGCAATCAGAAGAACTATATAAGAGGTTTTCAAAAAGAGGGTATCCGCATTCGGTCCTAGACGAGGCTTTAAATAGAGCTGCGAGTATAGATATATATATGATAACTCCCGTGTCAGGTCCACAAAAAAAGAAAAAAGTTTTGTTTTTTGTTTTGAATTTGGACCTATGGATTCAATAATTAGATCAGTAATTCGTAAAAACTGGCATATCCTAGGTCGGGACACTGACTTGAAAGAAATGACAGATAGGGGGCCTTTATTTGCATGTCGACGTAGCAGAAATATTAGGGATCTGTTAGTGCGAAATAGGTTCTCCTCAGATCGGGATAATTGGCTCACATCAAATACATCTAAAGGAAATTTTAAATGCGGCCATTGTAATTTTTGTAAATACCATCTGACAGGCACCTATGTTAAAATTGGCCCCATCCAACATACGGTTCGAGATTTCATTTCATGCAGGTCCACTCATATTGTATATGTTATTTTTTGCCCATGTGGCTTTTATTATATAGGCAAGACAATCCGGCCGTTGTTCAAAAGAATAAAAGAGAACACTTTAATTCGGTGAGAACAGGCAAAGGGGTCCCAAGGTTTATTAACCATGTAAGAAATGAACACGATGGTAATATACATTCCTTACGTTTTGCGGGGTTGGAACAGGTTTCCTTACCAAAACAAGGTGGAGACTTGCAGCGCTTGTTACTCCAAAAAGAAGGGAGATGGATCATGCGTGCAGACGCTGTAGGCCCCCTAGGTTTAAATGAAAGGATCGACATGGCAGTTTTCCTCTGAAAAGTTATTATAAAATTCATTGCAATGTTATATTTCAGATTTATATCTTTGGTGGCATTGTTTTTAAATTATTTTTAAATGTGTTTTTGTAATTAATGTCTTCACATTTGTGATATAGGTGATTGGTTCACATTGTCGACAGGAGGAGTAATAGGAGGGGCAGCACCTTTCAGCTTATGCTGATATAGACCCACCCTATTTCCTCTCAGTGTTTGGACCCGTTGAAGTGCTGAGGCACGAAACGATCGTTGTCCGCATTTTTTCTACACTCTCCCTGAAATTTACTGTAATGTTGTCCGAATAAAGTTGTGACTTTTTACATACACGGGTAAGTGCACTTTTTTTTCTTCGTTTCATGGACTGTTATGTATTACTTTGCAAGTCGCACCCCGTTGTATAAAAAAGGATATTATATCGGCTTACTCCCCAAAAAAAGGGTGATAAAAATAACAGAGTCTAGCCTAATAACAGCAGTGCGGAGGTTCATTGTTTCCTTTGGTCGTTTGAATAGACATGATACAATCTGCTAAATAAAATACATCATTTGTTTTGGTGACAAACAACAACCGTGGCGGTCTGAGCGAATCCGGCCTGGTGTTCCGTGAGCCTTGTTCAGGAGATACTAAGAGCTGTGGACGTGTTTAAGAAAAATTGTTGTGAGGTGAACGTATCCAAGTAATGCCAAAGGATTATCAAAAAGGGATTGAAAATTGATTAAAACCCCCCCAAAAAAAAGGATACAGGTTACGGGGTGACCTCCCCAAGAGCGGGGTCATATGGCTATAGTGCACAGTGAGCTGCCTAAAAAGAAGATGAATACATGAGATAATGCCATGGTGCAGGTGTCATGCAAAGCGGCTGGGCATAAGGCCCCGTTGAATATACCGTGATGACCATCAGTCTAATGTGTGACCACCAAGAGCCTGCCTATACAGGTATTATGCATGTCGGTATATAGTGTTTAGCGTATAACCAGGGTAATATGCCCCCCAAGGATCTAAACTAATACCTGGAGACCACAAAATGTGTGTATGGACCCACACAAGACTCAGCGTCAGATGGACACCGGGAGAGGATAGCGTCTAAGAAACATAATAGAGATGCATATCATGATGCAAAATATAGACTCATAAGCCCAGAACAGCAGTACTTCCCTGGTGCCATGTCCGTTACCTTGAGCAGTGTGAAGGTAAAGGGAAAACGCTGCAAAGAGGCGAGTTGCTCGCAGAGGTAGAAGCGCTGTGGAGGGAAATACAGGCGATAGGTAAACAGACTGAGGAAGGTGCAAGGAGAGGGGGCGAGGGCGAACGCTGCTAAGAAAGAGCGCTACTTTACCTGGGACCTTAGAAGACACCGGCGCCGTGATGCAAGGGCCGCGCTGCTCCCGAGACTGCGCACCATCAATTGGTCACCTGGCCCATCGCGTCATAGGGTCACATGACCGGAGGAGCCGCGCGTGCACAGAGGGGGTGCCGAGATCAGGGAAGGATTGGGCAGAATTATAGAGATGGCAGCGCCTGCGCACAGAGATTAGGGAGCAGGCCAACTGTGTCTATGGGTACAGAGACTGCGTGTAGAGAAAGACACGTAGCACAGGACGGGCTGAATCGAAGTGTGGACCAGGCTGGGGACCCATATATCGGACAAAGTGCCCAGTGGCAGTGGTACCTATAAAAATTAAACCAGGTCCCTGAATGGTGGTCACACTAACAATATAGAGATCAAATTAACACTCTATATGATAATGGCATTAAATACGAATACTGTACCATGTGAAGTGCTCAGTGCAAGGGGTGCAATTAACGGTTCTGTGAAGGAACAAAGGAAAAAACCAGTTAAAACCAAGACGTTTAGTCCAATAAGGTCAAAATACAACATCAATAAACTATTACACGTATACAGTGTGTTACAAAAAAGCTGAGACGTCATAGTCCCTGTTTAATCCCTTAGGTTCTAGAGTCTGTAGTGTATAAATCCAGTATGCTTCCCGCCTTTGGAGCATCCTGATGCGGTTTTGACCCCTTCTAGGGATGTCCACCTGTTCTAAAACCTGGAAACTGAGTTGGGCAATGCTATGATTTTTATCAGAAAATGGTATGGAAGGGGGAGGTGTGTTTTATTGCATCGAATAGTAGATTTATGTTGGGCCACTCTCTCCCTCACTGTCTGTGTGATCTCCCCTACGTATGCCAGACCGCATGGGCATTTAATGACATAGACCACGTACGTGGACTCACAGGTAAAAAAACCTTTAATGGGGATGGCTTTGCCAGTTTGGGGGTGGAAGACCGCGGGGCCCTTCTGTACGTTGCTACACTGCAGACAGTTTAGGCACGGGAATGTACCTCGTCTCTGAGTTTGTAAGAAGGTTTGCTTAGGGACCGTAGTGCTTGAACCAACATCTGCATTGACCAATCTATCCTTGAGGTTTCTAGCTCGCTTAAAGCATGACAGGAAGGGCACTTTGAACTCTGGAATGTTAGGGTAACTTTTTAAGATATTCCAGTGTCTCCTGATGTTAGACTGTACAAGGCCAGAGAAAGGGTGAAAAGTGGAAACAAAGGGGATTCTCTTTTGGCTATCCTTGGGTTTACTCTTTGATAGGTTCTGTTTGGCCTCCATCAGGACCCCCTGTGGGTAACCCCTATTGATAAATTTGTGCTCCATCTCAATGAGTCTTGTTTCTCTGACATTTTTATCGGAGACAATCCTGTCAACCCTATGAAATTGCGATTTGGGAATGGAGTTCTTAATGGAGGATGGGTGGCAACTGGTAAAGTGTAAAAGACCATTACGATCTGTAGGTTTAGTAAATAAGTCGATTGACAAGTGACCCTCCCTCTCCTTATAGATTAAGGTGTCTAGAAAGCTAATCCTGGATGTGTCATGTTGCATGGAAAATCCAGGTTCGGGCCAGATGCTATTGATGTGTTGGTCAAATAACAAGAGTGAATCAATTGGACCGTCCCAGACGCAGAATATATCGTCGATATACCTCTGCCAAACCCTGCAGTGGGTTATGAACAAGGGATGATTGTACACGTAGTCATTTTCAAAGGCCGCCATATATGCTACGGCATATGGGGGCGCTACGTTCGCGCCCATTGCTGTGCCTTGTAGTTGGGCATAGAAAGTGTCCTGAAACATAAAGTAGTTTTCTCTAAGTACCAGGCCCAAAAGGTCGGCACAGAAATGGCGAATTTTGATGTCAATTTTGTTATCACTCAGGAGTCTGTCCGTAGCTGCTAAGCCTTTCTCATGAACTATTGACGTGTACAAGCTGTTGACATCCCACGTAATCAAGAAGGAGGAGGGGGATATAGGGCCCAAAGATCTAATGACTTGAATGAAGTCATTGGTATCTAGCAAAAAAGAGCGAGTGGTTTTAACTAGTGGTGTTAAGATTTTTTTCCAGCACCATTGATAGTGGTGACAGGACCGAGTCGGTCAGGGAAACGATGGGCCGGCCAGGAGGTTTAACTAATCTTTTATGTATTTTAGGCAAAACATAAAATATAGGGGTGATGGGGTCCCTTTTGATGAGGAAATCTCTCATCTTACTGTCAATAGTGCCTGCTTGAAAGTGAAAATCAATAATCGGTGCAATTTTCTGTACCAATTGATTCAAAGGGTTATGTGATATTATTTTGTACACCATAGTGTTCCCTAGTTGTCTATATACCTCCTCAAGATAATCAGTCCTATCCATGACCACCGTCACCCCACCCTTATCCGCTGGTTTAATTATCAACGACTTGTCTGACGATAGTTGCTCCAGTAAGAGTTTCTCTGAAGGTGAGAGATTGGTCTGGAACTGGAACTTCCCCTGCTCCATTTCCCGAGTCAATGTGTGAATATCTCTCTCTACAAGGGAAACGAAAGTTTCCACTGGAGGGTTGGAACGTGGTGGCATGTAGAGACTGGGGGTCCGAAGCCCCAGGTTGTGGAGTTCAAGTAAGGTCTTGTCCTGCCTTGAGGGATTCAATGCAGGAGGTTGTGCTGAGAAATGGACGTGTAGTCTGAGGTTACGGTAAAACCTCTGTAGGTCCATGCTGAGTTCAAAAGAGTTAAACTTGTACATAGGGCAAAAGGATAAGCCCTTTTGAAGTACGGCCAGTTGATGCGTGTCCAAATTTTTTGAGGAAATGTTGACTACCAGTGGGAGGTCCTTACCTGAGAGTGCACAGCTGCATTATAGCAGAGCTCCTGCCTGTAAAATAATTTAACCCCTTCAGATGGATTTACATCGTGGGACATGACAGATCATCGGAAGGTATGAGATATTGTTTTTTTTTTTTTCCTTTGTTACAGAGCAAGGGTCTTCAGGTGGATTACCAGGATAAAATATTCCAACAACCTGTGTTTTTATTTCATTAAAAGACTTTGTAATAATGTGTGTGTGTGTGTTTTAGCCATTTCATACAATTGGATTAATAATGGATAGGTGTCATAATTGACGCCTCTCCATTATTAATCTGGCTTAAAGCCACCTTACAATAGCAAGGTGACATTAACCCTTCATTACCCCATATCCCACCGCTACACGGGAATGGGAAGAGAGTGGCCAAGTGCCAGAATAGGCGCATCTTCTAGATGTGCCTTTTCTGGGGTGGCTGGGGGCAGATGTTTTTAGCTAGGGGAGGGGGTGGGGGGCAATAACCATGGACCCTCTCCAGGCTATTAATATCTGCCCTCAGTCACTGGCTTTACTACTCTGGCGGAGAAAATTGCGCGGGAGCCCACGCCAATTTTTTCCGCCATTTAACCCTTTAATAGAGCGCACAAATTTTGCACATACACACTACTAACATTAGTAGTGTGGAATATGCAAAAAAAATGGGGATATGAGATGGTTTACTGTATGTAAACCATGTCTCATATCATGTCGGGTTTAGGAAGGAGATGGCAAAAGCCGGCAATTGAATTACCGGCTTTAACCCCTTAATGACAGCCAATACGTCTTTTAACTGATCTGAGATATAAGGGAATAGCCTCCCCATACAGGTGACAATCCAGCAGCTGTCAGCTGTACACTATAGCTGACAACTTGCTGTATCAGCCACGATCAGTGTTGGCACCGTACATATCTGTTTAACCCCTTAGATGCTGCTGTCAATAGTAACTACATTATTATGAATGGTTAACAGAGTGTGCGGGCTTCCTCTTTATCGCAATTGGTGCCCTCAGATCATGATTGTGTGGTCCTGATGTTTGCGATGGCAATTCACGACCAAATAGTGGCCTTAGAGTCTGTCGGCTGTTGTAACCTGTTCAGAAGTTACCAAGGGTATGTTCACACGTTCAGGATTTCCATCCTTTTTTTTTCAGGACAGTTTTTTTTAAAAAACTACAGCTCTTGGCAGAAAACGCAGGTCCTTTTTTTGGTCCTTTTTTTGTCCTTTTTTGATGCGTTTTTTGATGCGTTTTTTGATGCGTTTTTTTATCCTTTTTTTATGCAGTTTTCTATGCAGAGACTGTGTGTTTCCTAGGAAGCTTTTTAGGGCTAAAATGGCTGAAAATACCCTAACCCTACCCCTAACCCTACCCCTAACCCTACCCCTAACCCTACCCCTAACCCTACCCCTAACCCTAACCCTAACCCTACCCCTAACCCTACCCCTAACCCTACCCCTAACCCTAACCCTACCCCTACCCCTATTCTAACCTTAGTGAAAAAAAAAAACACGGGGGGGGCGGGATCGGAGCACGGGGGGGCAGCCACACTCCGCCCACGCACTTCCGCCCGCTCCCCCGCACTTCCTGCTGCAGCGGTTCTGCACATCAAATCGCAGTAAAACCCGCAGATATATTTTTGATCTGCGGGTTTTACTGCGATTTTGACCTCACAATGGAGGTCTATGGGTGCAGAACCGCTGCGGTTCAGGAAAAAGAAGTGACATGCTCCTTCTTTTTTGCCGCAGCTATTCTGCGCGGCTTTTTAAACGAAATTACGGATCATGTGCACAGCAGTGACTGTTTTCCATAGGGTTACATTGTTATGTACCCTGCATGGAAAACAGCTGCAAAACCGCTGCGGTTCCGCAGTAAAAAACGCACTGTGTGAACATGGCCTTAGGTGGTAAAAATACACATTTTAATTTCTGTCATACCACTTTGCATTAATTCCTGTAAAGCACCTGAAGGGTTAATAAACTACCTGACAGCAGTTTTCAATATTTCAGGGGGTGCTGTTTTTAAAATGGTAAGACATTTGGGGGTTTCTCAATATGAGACCCCTACAGTCAATTCAAACATGGATAGTACCCTAAAAAAAAATGTTGTAAATTTCCTTGAAAAAATGAAAAATTGCTGCTACATTTTTAAACCTCCTAAAATGCTAACAAAATAAAAGAACATTTTACAAATGGTGCTGATGTAAGGAAATGTTATTAATGGTTTGCTGTGGTATGACCATCTGGATTAAAGGGATAATCATTCAAACTTTGAAAATTGCTAATTTTTTAACATTTTTCTGAAATGTTTGATATTTTTTATAAATAAACACAAAACATATTGACCTAAATTTACCATTATCATAAAGTATAATGTGTCACGAAAAAACAATCTCAAAATCACTGGGATTTGTTGAAGCGTTGCAGAGTTATTACCACATAAAGTGACACTGGTCAGATTTCAAAAATTTGGCTCTGTCACGAAGGGGTTAAAGCTATCTAGCGCTGGATGACATATTAATATATATACATATGTGTACTGATATACTGATATATATATGACAGCATATATGTTACGATTTTTTGAGCACATTGATCCATTGTATGTCCATATGTCGGTTTTGCAAGCCTGCGAGAAAATCTCGCAGTACGGATGCCATACAGATTACATATGGAGGATGCCATGCGCAAAATACGCTGACACACCCTGCCTACGGAGGAGATACGGACCACTATTTTGGGGACTTTTCTGCGTATTACGGCCGTAAATTACGGACCATATTGTCTTATGCAGAGTGTGACGCCGGCCTAAGGCAAGAAATCCCACTTATTAAACCTGACAGGGCACACCTGTGAAGTGAAAACCATTCCCGGTTACTACCTCTTGAAGCTCATCAAGAGAATGCCAAGAGTGTGCAAAGCAGTCATCAAAGCAAATGGTGGCTACTTTGAAGAACCTAGAATATAAGACATAATTTCAGTTGTTTCACACTTTTTAGTTAAGTATATAATTCCACATGTGTTAATTCATAGTTTTGATGCTTTCAGTGTGAATGTACAATTTTCATAGTCATGAAAATACAGAAAAATCTTTAAATGAAAAGGTGTGTCCAAACTTTTGGTCTGTACTGTACATCAAGGTTTGTCTTTTTCAGTAAAGGGGATTCATTCTGCTTCAGTTTTAATCCATTATAAAAATGAATTTGTCGAAAACAAACAAAGGGGAAGGGGTTCACTGATTTAGAAACATTTAGATTTGTGGGAGTACGGTTGCTCATTGATTAGCACTGCAGCTTTGCAGCGCTGGAGTCCTGGGTTCAAATCCCACCGAGGACAATATCTGCAAGGAGTTTATATGTTCTCCCCGTGTTTGCGTGGGTTTCGTCCGGGTACTCTGGTTTCCTCCAACATTCCAAAGACATACTGGTAGGGAATTTAGATTGTGAGCCCCAGTGGGGACAGTGATGATAATGTGTGCAAAGTGTAATGCGCTGCGGAATATGTTGGCGCTATATAAATAAAGAGATTATTATTAACATTTTGATTGTGATTCCCTTCCATGTCAAACAATTTGGAAGCCTCTTCTCTTATATATTTGCATCCATGGTTATGCAATATTCTACTGCTGATAAGGACGCCCATTAGAATTAGGTATATATATTGTAATTGTTCTTGTTATATGCTTAGTAGATGGGCTCCTTCTAATCCTCTCATAGACTAGAAAGATAACTTGGTCCATAGCCTAGCGATGCACGCTGCAT